>NC_054700.1:34380007-34435007 GCF_016097555.1 Gigantopelta aegis | reverse complement strand
GCAGTCATTTCATGCAGACAAAATAGTCTTTGTTAGTGTTCACATTTATCGATTGGTATGTTATTTTCAGTACTTCCTATATCTTCTAGCAGCCACTAAGAGATTATTAATACACTTACAGGCTACAGCATAGGTAAACAAGGGTAGTACTAATGACAATTAACATTTTTATTCGTACATTAATATAGTATTACACATAGAAGATGTATTACAGTTTTGTCTTCAATCTTAGGTGCATTAAATTAGTAAAATTACGGTCTCTACGTTACATTACGGTCTCTACGTTAAAAACTAACACATTTATGTGAATGTTTACCGCCATTTTTTTAATTTTTAAACTTTATTAATGAATTATGCTAAATTTAGTAGAAACCTCTGTATTTCCTAAGTTCTGGTACGGTATACATACCCATTTCAATATGCCCACTTTTTTAAATATACTTTTCAAACATTAAAATTACGATTTTACACAGCTGAGCAAACAACAGTAATCCCCATGTTAAATGATGTTTCCATCTATAGGGCTACTAAAAGTCGATACAAATCCCTGCTATTGATTTTTAAGTGTAACATTAAGTGTATAACTAAAATATATAAATAAATCCCTGTCAAGCTTCCCACTTTTTCAAATACAGTTCTCTAACTTTAGCTAAAATTCCTATTTTATTATACGGAGCATACGAAAAGTAACCCCCATGTTTCCATCTCTACTAAAGTCGATGGAAACCACTGCTATTGGTTTCTAAGTATCACACTAAGTGTATAACTGGAATATGTAAACAAATCCCTGTCAACCTTCCCAGTTTTTTAAATATATTTTTTTAACTTGGGCTAAAATTCCAATTTTACAATGCTGAGCATACGAAGAGTCACCCCCATGTTGCCATCTATACTAAAGTCGATGGAAACCACTGCTATTGGTTTCTAAGTATCACACTAAGTGTATAACTAGAATATGTAAACAAATCCCTGTCAACCTTCCCAGTTTTTTATATTTTTTTTTTTAACTTGGGCTAAAATTCCGATTTTACAATGCCGGAGATATTAAAAGTCACCCCCATCTTTCCATCTATACTAAAGTCGATGGAAACCACTGCTATTGGTTCCTATGTATCACACTAAGTGTATAACTAGAATATGTACACAAATCCCTGTCAACCTTCCTATTTTTTTTAATATATTTTTTTAACTTAGGCTAAAATTCCAATTTTACAGTGCCGAGCATACGAAAAGTCACCCCCATGTTGCCATCTATACTAAAGTCGATGGAAACCACTGCTATTGGTTTCTATGTATCACACAAAGGGTACAACTAGAATATGTAAACAAATCCCTGTCAACCTTCCCAGTTTTGTTAATATAATTTTGTAACTTGGGCTAAAATTCCTATTTTACAATGCCGAGCATACGAAAAGTGACCCCCATGTTGCCATCTATACTAAAGTCGATGGAAACCACTGCTATTGGTTTCTATGTATCACACTAAGTGATGGCAACATGTACGCTCGGCATTGTAAAATAGGAATTTTAGCCCAAGTTAAAAACATATATTTAAAAAAATAGGAAGGTTGACAGGGATTTGTTTACATATTCTAGTTATACACTTAGTGTGATACTTAGAAACCAATAGCAGTGGTTTCCTTCGACTTTAGTATAGATGGCAACATGGGGGTGACTTTTCGTATGCTCGGCACTGTAAAATTGTAATTTTAGCCTAAGTTAAACAAATATATTTTAAAAAATAGGAAGGTTGACAGGGATTTGTTTACATATTCTAGTTATACACTTAGTGTGATACTTAGAAACCAATAGCAGTGGTTTCCATCGACTTTAGTATAGATGGCAACATGGGGGTGACTTTTCGTATGCTCGGCACTGTAAAATTGTAATTTTAGCCCAAGTTAAAAAAATATATATAAAAAACTGGGAAGGTTGACAGGGATTTGTTTACATATTCTAGTTATACACTTAGTGTGATACTTAGAAACCAATAGCAGTGGTTTCCATAGACTTTAGTATAGATGGAAATATGGGGTTCACCTTTCCTATGTTTGGTATTGTAAAATCAGAATTTTAGCCTAAGTTAGAGAAGTATATTTTTAAAACTGGGAAGGTTGACAAAGATTTGTTTATATATTCTAATTATACACTTAGTGTGAAACATAGAAATCTATAGCAGTGGTTTCCATAGACTTTAGTATTGATGGAAACATGGGTCACTTTTGATATGCTAGGTATTGTAAAATTGGAATTTTAGCCCACATTAAAACAACATATTTGAAATACTGGGAAGGTTGACAGGGATTTGTTAATATATTCTAGTTATTCACTTACTGTGATACTTACAAACCATCAACGTTATTATAAATGGAAACATCTGGCTCACTTTTCGAATGCTCGGTATTGTAAAATCAGAATTTTAGTGATATTTGAAATATTACCAGTAAAGGTACAACTGTAGATCGTGACACTATCCTCACAGTTTCTTTAAGTTGTGGCCATTCTTCGGGAAAGTTCTGTGGTCCGTTATAATCTGGAAATCTGAAATTAAAAGTGATTATTCTTAATTTTAACTCAATAAACATATTTATTAATAAAGTTATGTACCAAAAATAAATGTTTGTGTTTTGTAATAATAAAACTTGGGACAAATTTTTTTATTACATAATAATAATTAAGTAAATACAGGAGTAAAGTTTCTTTAAAAATAGAAAGAATACTGTTGTCACAGATTGTATTAATTATTGATTTCTGGTTTCTTAGAAATAATTAGAAATTATTTTTGTTCCAAGAATTGCTTTTAAAATAATAAATTAAAGAATAATTGGCATGATAATAACACTAAATTAAATTATAATAGGTCTGATTATGAAGTAATAAATTATGGATATGTAACCCAAATAATGGATGGTCTCCTTTTTTCATTACTGCACATCGTCTGGTCCTCTGGTAAAAGGCCCGGCTACAATCTAGAAAATAATAAAATTTCCTCGCTGCAGCGGGTCTGAACATTTTGAAAAACTGAAAAAAAGAGGACATATGATTACAACAAAAAATAAACAAATATGTCTATATATGTTAAGATAAAAAAGCAAAACAATGTATATATATCAAAGATAATATAATATATCAAAATATTAAGAAAATTTGTAATTAATAATCCAAATATGAGCAAATGAACAAGTGAGAGCTTTGAGAATCAATTTGAATCCGTTCTTTAGCAAAGTCTACGAAGGAAAGGGTACTAGTCTAGGCGGCGAAATTCATTACGATACTGGTTAGAAAATAACAGACTCAACCAATCGAATCGCTGATCGGCAATCAATGCGGATGACTGCAAAAAGTTAGTGACTGGCTGCTAATTTTCTTAGTGGCTGATAGTTTGAGCCTGGTCACATTTTTCTGTGTATCATACACTGTATGTTTGTTGCCCTGCGTTGCAGTTGTGAACGATCGGCTTCTTAAAGTAAAGAAATTGAATTTAAAAGAAACATGGCGGCGGCAGATCCAAGAATACGAAATATTAAAATTAAGACCGGCGTTGTCAAAAGGTATGCATTTGGATGATAATGTTTGCAATAACAAGCAAACGCTGCAAAGGTTTTGGACTTTCACACTTACTAGACTTAGCCTTTAGATTTGCGTCTTGCCAAAGACTAAAAGTTCAAAACATCTTGCACTTAGTTTGTACCCTTGTTAAAAATCATCAAATCATCATCTAACTTTCATTTCAACTTTATAACTGGCTGGGATTGTTATAAGTAAGCTACAGCTACACCACATCGTAAAAAGTCCTTATGATCAAATAAAAAAAGTTATGGCCATAGGGCCTAATAGTAGGATTCTAGGAATTTATCATGGGTACCTACCTTTTTATTAGTATTTTGTAGGGCCTCCACGAGTCCAAAATATGGGACTCGAGTACTCCAGGGTCAAACTCGACCCGTACCCGAAACTTACACTAGATGATGATGAGATTAAAGAATAAAGTTAAATAGAATTATGCATTTTAATTCCAGGGCTGAACATGGATGCCAAATCATGTCATTGTATTGCATTTAGAAACCGGTTGATATATTTAGTGTTATGATGGATGGACGGCCAGTTTAAAAAAAGAAACTAGTGCATGATCTTATAATTATTGTGTCACTTATATCGTTGATTATCTAATCCTGAAATTATTGTCCTACATTGTCCAGTGTATTATAGTTGATTCCACCTTGTACGGGTACTCGAGTCCTGTGAACGGACTCGAGTCTTGCTAGACTCGACCCGTGCCCGAGTACTCGTGGAGACCCTAGTATTTTGACACTTCACATGAGCACTAAACTGGCTGCTATGTAGTATGTAGCAAAGATCACCACACGTGTGTCAAGAACTGTAGCATGTATCAGCAGTAAATATTGTTAACTACTTAACCTGTTTTGGTGAGTGAAACATTTAGTGGTATAGCTTACAGCAAAAACTTTCCAACAGAACATTTTTCAATGTTTTATCAAACATGTTCCAACAAAACATGCACTTACAATATTTTTTTATTTTTTTTTTAAAATATTTTATGGCAAATTACAAAATGGAGCCCTTAAGAAACAATGTTAACAGAACATTTTAGGAAAATGAATGTCACAATTATGATGTCTTGCAATCGTATTATTTATAAGTTGAGCTAATGAATGGTTATAATGGTAAAATTGTTTGGTTAAAAAATATAAGCTGCATTCTGAGTTTTAATAAATATATAAACATATATCCAGAAAGATAAATTTATGTTAAAACATATAAGGATCATATATTTTTGGCAAGTATCTGTAAAGAGAGTTTTACCAGCAGACACCGTGACAATCATGTGAATTCAAAAACCAGATACCAGTACAGCTGAGAACAGACAGAAATAGTTTTTAAAATTAATTTTTATTTTCATATTTAATTTTTATTTTATTCTTTCAAAATCATAGAAAAAAAAGGTATTAAGAAATGTACAGTGTCAGGACTAGCTCTGGGTAAGCAAAACAAGTCGCCAAATTGTCTATTAAACTGTCAGTTATTTTCAAAAAAAATGTCAGTTATCACATGGAATTATTTCGCTAAAATAAAATTTGCCAACTGCTTTCAAAATTTGTAATTGGCAAATTTGGCGAGTGCCAGAGCTAGCCCTGGGTGTTCATGAGTGGGTAAACTTCAATCTTGTTTTTTCATTGCTCATTTTAACTTTATTTTTACGAACTTTTCTGTGAATATAACAGACATTTGTTTACTTTACCCAGGTAAAAGTCAAATTCGTAAAAAAATATTCAAATGTTCGTACTGTTGCGCACAAATGACGCAACCACTGAAACAAGGCAACAGACGATACAATGATACTAGTGCCAAAATTATTTTCTGGAAAGTATATAAAAAAAAGTGGGAATATTTTATGTTCTAACTTTTTTATATTGTTGAAACCCTGCTTGTTACACTTACAGATTGACTAAAGAAAAGTCTATGTATGAACAAGAAGCAAAACAATTTGCTGAGAAGGTTGAAAAGATGAAAGCTGATAAAAAAGATGAATACGACATAAGAAAACAGGTATACCGTGTATTACGATTCTCGCAATTGTTCAGCTGCTTCATTAGGTTGAGCTGTACAGATCTTATATATTTTCATTAGGCTTGAATATTTTCATATACTTAACATTTGTGACACCCAATAGCCGATGTGTATTTTTGTTCTGGGGTGTCGTTAAACATTCATTCATTCATTCATTCATTCATTCTTTGAGCTTAAAAACCAAATAGCAAATATTTTACGATCCCATTTTTCATTTTGTCTTGGAATTTATGTCATCAATATTTTTCACCCTCAAGGTTTTGTTGGTCTTAAAAATTAATTACTGTACATGATGTAAGTGAAATATTATTATGACATTTGTTATTAATAATGACCACAATTTTGTTTTGTGCAAACCAATTTTGTTTAAATTGTGAAATGTTTGATCTGTTTTTTGTGTGCTTAAGACCATAAACTTGAAGATATAAAATATACATTTACATTAAATTACTTTAAAATTTTATGCAGTTCATTTAATTTCTTAATATTTTGTGACTGATTTAAACACCTCCTCATCCAGTGCAAAAGACAACTATCAGGGCTAGCTCTGGGTAAGCAAAACATTTCGCCAAATTATCTATAAAAAAAAAAGCAAAACCCAGAGTTATTTTTTTAACAAAACACCAATTATTACATGATTTTTTTTTCGCCAAATGAAAATAAAATTTGCCAGTTGTTCCTAAAATTCACAACTAGCGAATTTGGCGAGTGGCAGAGCTAACCCTGACTATAGTAAATATTAAAAATGATAAAAGTGGAAGTCCTCCTACAGGCTGAGTTGAAACCATATACCGTGGTCAAGATGAGCTCTCCTCTCACAAACTCATGTGTTTCTGTTACCAATAGGAAGTATCAGTTCTTCACCCTCTCCATACACAAAACAGCATACTGTGTGGTGCACATCCCACTAGCACAGTTTATGAATGAAAAAAACCCCTCAAAGAACAAATTATAATGAGACCTCACCCTTCCATAAGCTTTTCACCTAAACATCATGTATATTCTCATGGTTAGCCAACCTATCAAAACCAGAAAAACATTAAACAAAAAAGCCCAGGTGCGACCTTGCATCACAACTGAGATGATAATATCATTTCATTTTCATTTCAACTTATTTTCGTGCTTATATCCGATTAAGGTTTAAGCACACTGTCCTGGACACACACCTCAGCTATCTGGGCTGTCTGACCAGGACAGCGAGTTAGTGAGAGAGAAAGTACCGGGCTGCGAACCCTGTACCTACCAGCCTTATGTCCGATATCTCAACTACAACACCACCGAGGCTGGTTGATAATATCACGTTGTCACCTTTTCAAATGAAAGAAAGTATATTAAAATTTTGCTTTGGTGTAACTTAAATATCTCATTGCTAGTTTTGTAGTCCATAATATCATATGTGAAATTTTATTGCCTGAATTGTTTGTTTTTAAATCTGGTTTTTGTGAAACAAATATCTATAATAAATCTTTTCTTCACTTGCTTAGACTGAAGTTGCTGAAGAATCGAAAATGATGATTCCTGATACATTAAGAAGACTTGGTTCGGCAACTAATGAACTGGAAAATATATTGGTGCGTAAACTACACCAATGACTTAGTGAGAGTTTCTCGTGCGAGAGAGAGGATGTCTTGTGTCGAAGGGAGGTGGTGTCTTTTGCTGGAGGGAGGGGGTGTCTCAAGCCGGAGGGAGGGGTTGTGTCATGCTGGAGGGAGGGGGTGTCATGCTGGAGGGAGGGGGTGTCATGCTGGAGGGAGGGGGTGTCTCCTCAAGCTGGAGGGAGGGGTGTCTCAAGCATGAGGGTGGGATTGTCTCAAGCCAGAGGGAGAGGTGTCTCATGTCAGAGAGAGGGGGTGTCTCAAGCCGGAGGGAAGAAGTGTCTCATGCTGCAGAGAGGGGGTGTCTCATGCTGGAGGGAGGGGGTGTCTCATGCTGGAGGGAGGGGGTGTCTCAAGCCGGAAGGAGGGGTGTTTCATGCTGGAGGAAGGGGTGTCTCATACCAGAGAGAGGGGATGTCTCAGAGGGGTGTTTCATGCTGGAGGGAGGGGGTGTTTCTCCGGAGAGAGGGGGTGTCCATGCTGTAAGGAGGGGGTGTCTCATGCTGTAGGGAGGGGTGTCTCATCTCGTGCCGAATGGAGGGGATGTATCATGCTGGAGGGGAGGGGTGTCTCATGCTCTTTACATCACACTAGTACTCTACCTTATTACTTCTAAACTTACATTGCCATTGGGAATAAAATGGTTATAGGGTCTCGGAAATTGTAATTATTAATTTACTTTTCTGTAATATGTGTTTTGATGCTAAGATGTTAAGACCTGTGGGGTCTTTTGGTACTACAATTTTAGTAAAAAATGTTATTGGCTTACAAAAAAAACCTTAAAAGTTTTTTCACTAGTACCAAGGGATCTTTTATATGCATCATCTCAAAGGATAGCACATACCACAGCCTTAGTTATACATGAAATAGCCCAATTGACTGAATGAGCACCTGGCAATGCTTTACCGCTAGGCATTGTAGGGTGTGTCTCATGCCATAGGGATGGGGGGGGGGGGGGGGGGGTCTCATGCCCATAACATTCACACTAGTACTTTAATACTCTTATTACTTCTAAATAAATAATATTTTCATTATATGTAGAGTAATACTATTTGTGTAACCGTCTTTAAATGAAGATTATTATTATTAGGATACATCCCACCCTGGCTTTAAAAAACCCAAAACTCTTTGTCCAGTGAAATTGTTTAAACCGGTATTCAAGTGTGTTTTGTATGGCACAATGAAGACAAATTTGAAAAGTTATGCCGCTTCATATTATGTGGAAAAAAATTAATTGAGTTCTATTATTGTTAGTATAGAATGTGTTAAAAAAATTAGCCAATTACAAAATTGGATATCATGCATGTTTTGTTTTTTTAAATAATATTTTCTTTACAGAAACAAGAAGACGATTTGGCTGAAACTGAAGAATATAAGGCTGCACGGGAATGTCTTGTCCTCGCTAACAATGCTATAGCCTAATCAACATGCATCATTTACTGGATGAAAACTTGATATCACAGATATTGTACAGTCTCGAGATTATTACAGAAGAATGACGATGGACAACCCTGTTGAGTTTTCAAGACTTGATTACCATCTTTGGTTCTATTTCAGAGATATGCTAAACTGTGTTATGATTCATGCATTATTTTATGTTTGTGACTATTCCGAAGAAACATTCTTTTGAAAGCAGAATGTGTGTTGTGAAGTCAACTTCATAGAAAAATTCACATCCTAATTTAAGACACTGAAATAATTTGTTATACATGTATTGATAACTTTATAAATATTCTTCGTTCTGAAGCTTTGATATATTTTTATATATCAGCAATGCTTGTTCTGCATCCTGTTTTAAAATTAAGAAAAAAGCTGATTTAAAATATTCTAAAATGCACCTGAACATCTGTAATTCCGAAATGTTTCGTGGAAGCTTACACTTCATCACCATAAGTGGTTGGTATCGATCATGGATGGATGCCTCTAAACTTTCCCCACAAGATGGCTATCAGGTCTGCTCGACTGCAGTTTTGAAGCTTGGAGGGGGAAAGGAAAAGAAAAGCTTAGAGGTTGCAACCAGATGTCTTAAATTTGAGGGACAAACCCTATTATTCTCATGTCTTTGTCCATGCAAAAACATTCTTATTTTCATGCTTCTGTTCATGCAAAAAACATTCTTATTTTCATGCTTCTGTTCATGCAAATTATCCCCCCTTATTTTCATGCCTCTGTTCATGCAAATATCATTAGTATTTTCATGCTTTTCATGCAAAAATACATTTTTGTCCTTGTACCTGTATTCATGCTTGTCATTTTGCACTGTATAATTAATGATGATTGTTCAGTTTACATGCCATTCAAATAAATCCCTGTTTACGTCGTGTAGAACAAATCAGTTTTCAAGTACACCACAAGGTTCTCCAATCCAAGTTTACAAATTTGATTCACTTAACGGAACGATCAGTTGGCTGTCTAAGAAACCACATAACCAGAAGTGCGGTCATCTGGAATGTGACTGAAAACTGGATTAAAAAGGCTTTTTTTTAGCATTGCAAATCAAGTCCAGCCTACTTTTTGTAAAAAAATAATAATCTGAAATTAAATTTTAAAAAGATGCCCAAAAACCACATTCATGGAGGGTATGTTACAAGCTCAAACTAAATGAGTGTCCCTAAACAACGCTTTACTGTCAACAGTCTTGTAAAGGGTAGACCATTGAGAAGAGCTGAAATGTTCTTAAAATATTTATTGATTCTCTTCTGTTAAAATGTGGGTGATATGTAATTTGGGGGGAGGAAAGTTGTTTAATTTTAATGAAACCTCGGCACATTTTATCCTACACTTGTTAGTTGTCTAACATACGGTAAGATAATTTTGTCATTGTGTCTTGAGAATGGGAATAAACTTGCTTCTAATAATTGTCTCATGTTTGGAGGGATCTTTGGCAGTGCTTTTTGCAAAAATGAAGACTAAATTGCGTGAAGTAACTTCACACAAAATTTTGTTATACATTCACGAAGGAAATATTTTATATAACGATGCACTCAACACATTTTTTTATTTACGGTTATATGGCATCAGACATATGGTTATGGACCACATAAATATAGAGAGAGGAAACCCGCTGTCGCCACTTCATGAGGCTACTCTTTTCGATTAGCAGCAAGGGATCTTTTATTTGCACCATCCCACAGACAGGATAGTACATACCACAGCCTTTATACACCAGTTGTAGAGCACTGGTTTTAACCATTCAGCTACCAGTTATACAGTTTGAGAAGACAATTGACATTATTTAATTATTTAATTTGTGAACATGTTTGGCATTATTTGTAGTGGTAAAAACTAACTGATCTGCCGATAAAATTGTATGAGTTGTATATAAAAAAAAATGTTTACAAAATTTTATTTTATGTAGTATATAACTAGGATCTAAAATAGACAGTATTGTTTGCCTTTTTTCGGTGAACCCAAGTTGAGATCGGAATGAGACGTAGCCCAGTGGTAATGCGCTCGGTGGATGTGCGGTCGGTTTGCGATCGATCCCTGTCAGTGGGCCCATTGGGCTATTTCTCGCTCTAGCCAGTGCACCACGACTGGTACATCAAAGGCAGTGGTATGTGCTATCCTGTCTATGGTGCATATAAAAGATCCCTTGCCAGTCGAAAAGAGTGGCCCATGGGGTGGCGACAGTGGGTTTCCTCCTTCAATCAATATCTGTGTGGTCCTTAACCATATGTCCGACGCCATATAACTGTAAATAAAATGTGTTGAGTGTTTCGTTAAATAAAACATTTCTTTCCTTCCGAGCGAGTTGAGATCAGATTTGTTATAATGGTTTGTGTTAAATATAACAATTAAAAGCTTTTTTTTGTGTGTAACTTGGTGTGATGTCATGTTTATTGTTATTATATTTCACCTTTGTTCTATGCAGCAAACATAAAATATGTGTTGGATACTTGTTTCTTTCATTTTGTTGTAAAACAGAAGAAAAAAAAAAATGTAAATCCAATATGAGACAAAAAAATTAACTGATATGAGACAATATTCATTTATACATAGAACATATTTTTAAGGCCAAAATTAAGAGTAAAGAAATTTATATTTTGATGTATTATTTCTTAACATATTTAGACACAACAAAAGTTGCAGTTTTAATGTTTTAAAGCATCTGTTATAACAAAATTCTGCTCGTTAGATATATTTATTGTTAATTTTCATGTCATCTTGCACCAACTACTTGTGATATGGTGGATCTTTAAAGTTAATTAAAAACAGTAATGGTTCATGTGTGAGAAATCTAGTTAACGCAAAAGGTGTAATATTCTTGAACTTTGTTTTCTTTATATATTTGCTTGCAAATCTTTTTTGTTCAGTTGCAAATTATGATTTTTATACCATGTTCAATAAAATAATTTGCAACAGACAGTGTTATTTTAATTTATTTTCTTTGCATTAAGCACGACTGGTGTTGTAGCGTACATTAGGACCACTTTCGATGATGATGATCATAGAGCTTGGTGCATGTACAGACATTTCCTTTTGGTTTCCATGCTAATGCTTATGCATAGCTTCTGTACTCTTGACTTCAGTGGACTTTGTTTGAGTTTAGAGGTTTCCTTCTCCTAGGAGAGTTTCCGTTACTAGGATTCTGAGCCTCTCCAGCCCAGTTTTGATTTTGGAGTTTGCTTCTCCTAGACAGTTGTCTTTCTTGACTCGCGTTGTCTGTTTGTCCGGTCCATATTGGTCTAGTCTCTACCCCTTGACCAGTCCAGCTTGGGTGACCCTACCAGGAGCTGATACTCCAGCTGGCATAGCTCTCGGAGTCGAGATATGCAAGCTACCTCACCAAGTCAAGGAATGGACCATGAGATAGGACTGCTTTCATTTCACAAGATTCCACATGCAAGCTTATCGATAGAGTATAAATACACAATATCTTTTTCCTATACACATTCAGTACATGGGTGGGGGGGGGGGAAGAGTCAATTGATGTTTCTTCATGATGATACCATAACACCAAGTCTTTACAAGTACACTTTGACGATGTCAAATTTTGTATAGTACTTAATCTGCTTGTGAAAACGCAGATATGGAAATGCACATTTCAGCTTGCAGAAACGTGTAGGACAAATTGTGTACGTACAGCATTGCGTTCATGTAAAAAAAAAAGGCCTTGGTCATGCAGAATGCAACTAGAAGTAAAATGCTCAGTCATGTTTTAAGATTGTGAAGAGTAGGCTAGGGTGTAATTCATGGTAGAGTACTCACCTGTGGTGTGATGGATGGATCCATTGGGATTTTTTTCCTGTTCTAACCAGTGCATTATGCTATTTTGTCTGAATACATACAAAAAAACCTGCCAACATATTACTATTTTTGGGTGTGTTTTTTTATTTTTATATACAAAAGCACCCTTTCTGCCTACCAGATCTGTCTTCTGTTTATCAAGTTTTGCTGTCCACCCCCACATAAAGTCTCTCCAACTGCAACATGTGCTTGTCTCTTGTGGCTAGCTGTCACTATACTCTATTAGCAGTGATATCGAGTGCAGTGGCCCACCCACTGCTAATTTATAAGTGCAACCTAGGTGGTTGCAACATATACTGACGTGCCAAGAAAATTGTATTTTATTATATACCCATTTAATCTTACTATAGTAATAAAGGCACCAATAACCATGCAATAAAAACATCTTTTACTGAAGATATGTGTGACACAAAACCTTGCATGCGTAGTACTTGTTCACCTGAACGCCATCATGTCTCTATCCAAGAATGATGTCATGTTCCTAGCCAGGACGCTCGGCATTCTGTTAATTCCATAAAATTCAACCAACTTTCCAGACGAAGTAAGTTGTTTTAATTAATTAAACTTTTGTTAATCATAGTAGAGAAAGGTGACATGTAATAAATACAGAACCACATATCGGTTGTTTTGCCATGTTATTTATTGCAGGAGTTTATAGTGTGCAAGATTTATACCATTCTACCGCTACACTATAAATTTGTCTGTTTAGAAAACTAACAAATGGTACAGTGAGATATGAAAGTATCATGAAGTTCAACATCTAAATGTCAAAAATGCACTTCGTGATACATGCAGTGTTTGTAAGGTGGTTCATAAATTGATTCTTTTCGATTAGCAACAATATTTATCAACTTAAATTTTATGAATGTAAAGTTTCTTTTGGATATCAGTATATTACTTTTCTTAACGTTTGGTGTCAGCCATTTTTGTGGTATGTGCTGTTATGTCCTGTGCATATAAAATATCTCTTGCTACTAATAGAAAAATATAGCAGGATTTCATTTAAAGACTAAGTCAATATGTACCATATAATAGGAACAATAATTGGGAGCATTCTAAACATACAAATATCTTGACTCGGTACCTTCATGTTTTAAACTATAAAAAAAACAAGTTACAAGACCATGGAAAATAAAGTGCTTTAATCCCATTTGAACAATTAACAAACAACAAAATCTGTATGCATGCTATCTATTTCACTTGGAGTGTAATACAATTTTAATGAAAGCACTTCTACATATAAAATTTGCATGTTTTCTAATATTTTGACTACAGTGGACTTCATAACAATCGTCAACAATAAATAGCAATGACTTGAGTGCACCAAAACCAAACAAATAAAAATGAGGAAAAAAAACATACAAGAAAATTGGACCATTCAAAAGTCATGTGGTTTTTTCTAATTATGAAAGCATCGTTATAAAAAGTATGTATAAGAAAACATTTCACAACTATTGATAAAATGTGGACAGAGAGGTTTAAAAACCCCCAAATAAAAACCCTGATCATATATTTTTATTTATTACATAATGAAATTATACCTGTTCTCTTAATGTTTCAATTGTGTATTACCGCATTCCTCTGCTTGTCATACAACGTCATAGGATTACGTGACGTCATTAAATCCCATCAGTTTTAACGCATTGCAGGAAATTATAAGCATTGGCGTATTTCGATTCTGATAAATAAAGCAGGAATGTATGAGTCTTATGGATGACATTATGTCATAAAACAATTATTGACCACATTTCGGACAATATCATGTTTTATGGATCAAGTCAATCAATTTCTTCGGTCCATAAAACATGATATTGCCCTCAATGATGATCAATAATTGATAAGAATACTTAACCTGACGCCAATGATTGAGTAATTTCCACAATTCCAAGGGTGTAGGGGTGAGAGGGGGAAAATGCACTCTGTGTGTAATGTCAAGTTAATGAGTGAAAATAAAATAAATATTCATCTGGAATGTAATTTAGGATATAGCTTGAGGTTTCATTTCATATCAAGTTCATGTCCGGAATGAAATAATTTTCATTTGAAAAGTTTGCAAATTAATCAGGTCATGGAACTATGTTCACCGACATAGACTACACATAGACTACTAATAAATGCATGTATTCATAGTCAAAACATCTTGATAGCAATTTTTATATTATTTTGAAAATGGAAATGTTATTGAAAGTTTATTATGTTGAAAGAACATGCAAAATCATAACATTCAAACACTGACATCTTTTGCAATCACAATGACTCCGGGTTGTATATTCATGCTATAATATCAAATAATGGCTGAATTATAATTAAGTATAAAGTTTTCAAAAAAGATGTATTATGCTTCGGTATTATCAATATCAAATATTAAGAATAAAAATAATGTATTATAATTTTTTATTCTTAATATATGATATTGACGATACAGAAACACACTCTGGTAATCTTAAGTACATTGTATATAATTTGCATGCTGACAAATGCATCATGTAAATCCTAATAAATTATTTCAGATATATTCAATGTATAAACCTGGTGGTAAATTTTCGCTGCTATGCACTTTATAATAAAGGCATATTTACAAAACAACACAGTTAATTTAACTAATGACATACCGTATAATATTAATTATTAATCTGTTCAATCCAGAATAACTGTATGATAAACATATTACCGGTGCATATGGTTTTACACAAACAACAAGTCATGTCTTGTGGGTAAACTTGGGCTAAATAGCTAAACATTGCTGGGTCTGTTAAATTATATTGTTTTATTCACTTTAAAAAAAAACAACATTTTAACTGTTTATTAATTTGGGAGAGGTAAGTAGCCCAGTGGTCGGTCTGACATCGATCCCTGTCGCTGGGCCCATTCAGCTATTTCTTGTTTCAGGCAGTGCATCACGACTGGTATATCAAAGGTCGTGGTATGTGTTATCCTGTCTGTGGGATGGTGCATATAAAAGATTCCTTGCTACTAATGGAAAAATGTAGTGGGTTTCCTCTCTAAAACTATATGTGAAAATTACCAAATGTTTGACATCCAATAGCAGATGATTAATAAATCAATGTGCTCTAATGGTATTGTTAAACAAAACAATTTTTTTCTCTATTAACTTTAACAATAGTAGATGCATATTCAATAAAAAATAAAAAAATAAAAAATCTTTTTTCTTTTCTTCAAGTGACTGAAAAATGCATAAGAGGCAAGGGTAGTCTGTCTACTCAGAACACATATCAGTATTTGTGTGTATTAGGGACAGGTCTAGAGTTCATTATTGGGGGTGGATGCATGGGGAACATAACATTAATGGAATGTACATAGTTCCTTGGCATTGATAAATAAGTCTCAACAACTTTATACAAAGGCAAAGTGCCTAAAAATTGGGGCAGGAGGCAGGATCTTTGGGCATTCCACCTAAATACACACATTTATTACACACCAGTGTAAGATATCGCTCACGTCATAACCATCACTCAATATCTAACTAGTGTAATATTGGTGTGATGTGAACGTGAGTAGATCACTTGCTGACCCAATTCATAGAAAATAACGTGTAGTAGGTCTCGACGTCTGCTTACTTCTGCATTGCCGCTTATTTGCAGATGGTTTGAAATAAATAGAATACTAAACTAATTTGCATGTCATACTATCTATTTTTATAAAACTTGTGAACAGTGTTGGTATCTAAACTGTCCACTCATTTCGTAAAAATGGTATGACAGGCAAGCTTGTTCAGTATTTTACATCTATATTATGAAATACATCCTTTTTCACTTATTATCTACAGTGTGAACCATAATGTAACTAATTATTTAATATATATTTTTGAAATAAATAAGAGCAATACCTTAGATTTAACACTAAAACTACAGGCCCAATGTCATTAAAAAAAAACCCAAAACATTAAATATAAAAAGAACAAAATAAAATAATAAAGAAATACATAACAAAAAATGTGTGAATAAATAAAAATTATGTACAAGGATATTGTAAATATCACAGCTGAAATGAAAATTGGCAATGTTTTATCACAATGTATTTAATTTGCATACAAACATGTACATTAACATACAGTTATAACAAATTAATGTAGAACGGGTTTACTGTGACATCAATTATTCAACTTTACTGTTAATTCATATTTAACACGACCTTTATCTTGTAAATTTCTGTGTATAACACAAAACATGTCTTAGTATTGGAGACAACACGTTAACGAACAGATATACAGTAAAACCTCTCAAGAAGAGAACCTGTTTTAACCGGATACCTCTTAAACCGGACTTTTTACTTGATCCCAAGGGTGTCCGGTTTAGAGGAGTTTCACTGTAATACATCTGCCTCAACTTGACTTCACACTTTATTAGACATGGTAATAAAAAAATAAAACATCCGTTCTTATTAAAAATAAATTGGTCAGTACATCTCACTGCTTGACAACTGGTGTATCAGAGGTACATGCTATCTCGTCTGTTAGAAAATGCTTGCAAAAGACCCCTTGCTAAAAATGACTATCCTATGTTTCATGACTGTTATATTTTAGACCATGAAATCTTCATTGCAGTCGGAAGATGCCAGCAACTGGAGAGGCCAGTAATGTATTATTTGCATTCCAGTGGGTGGGTGGGGGATCCAATGCCATATAACCATAAATAAAATGTGTTGAGTGCATCGTTAAATAAAACATTTCCTTTCCTTCCTTCCAATGAGGAGGGGAGGGGGAGATGTATTATCATCAGAGTTGTTGGGAGGGTGGAGGGTGCAGTGGTTAAATTTTCCTAGCCACACACTTTACTTAGTTATGGCAGCTGCAACTAGAAACAACATAACTGCATTCAGTGAGAGTGAATAAACCCAACAAATAGTTAATGAACATCAGCGTCGCTCATGGTCACTGAATGTAGGACAGGTCTTACTGAAATGAAATTCCACCTCCAAATTGTATCCAATGTATTTTTTTCAGTGTGGAAGATCAATGTATATGAGGATGGGGGTATGTGGGATGGAGGTGTATGGGGTGGAGTTAGTAATGGAACATATATAAGTCATACTGTTACAAGGGGAGAGGGGTGATAAAAAAAAGTAAAAAATTCCTAATTTTTTTCACATGACTTACTTTATGGATGACCTATTTTTCATGCCAAGAACAGCATGCCTGAACAGTAGTTGGATATAAACAACTAAGCAAGACAAGTATTACAACATCAGCAACATCAACATAAATATAATGTCATAATTCTGAACAAGGAAATAAAATAAAATCTAACACCAAGATAGATCCCCACAAGCAAATATCAAGTTAATTCATAAAAAGATAGCTGTTTTCTTTATGAAGTGAATGGGATTAAAATGGGGGGAAAAACTGAAATTGCATTCAAGCAAATAAGAATTATAATTGTGCCAAACATGAAAATCAAGTATTTATGCCATCACCAAAATTAATTTACTAAATATAATATGGTGATAAAATAATCTATGTAAGTAAACATAAAAATGTGTGGAAAAAAATCAAATATTACAAGATTATTCGTTTGAAAGCCAAAAGCCGATGATAATAAACATACAGCATAACATGAGTTCAAAATTGTCATTTAAAAATGTGAAAAAAAATAAGCCCCAAAGCTGCAATCTTCATACAGTTTAATTAAATAACCATTTACAATAGAACCGCTGCACTTTCACAAGAGTTGCACTTTTGTTAGTTATCCTCCGCTTCTCTCCCAAAAGTATAAATTTAAAAAATATGGTTGGGGTGCAGATTGTATTAACAACCCCACCCCACAACTATTAGATGGCCAGAATATATGTTGGCCCCAGTTGAAAGGTAAATTACAAGGCTAGAAAATAGCAATGGCAATTACCATAGCTACGATATGAATTGCCATAGATGTGCCATCATGTGGCTCTTTACCAATGGTAGTTTTTGCTGCTGGATAAAAATTATTGTCATGGTTTAAGGGAATAAATGTAGTTTTTTAAATTATGTTTATTTGTTGCAGAAGTTACTGGTTATAAAATTGCTGTTGCCAGTGGAATTTTCTTTTAGAACTGCTGTAGGTAACAAATTTGATTGTTGAAGCCGTGAAATTAATAATTGTTTCCCCACCCCCAACACCAGTTGCTGGCACCTTCTGATGCCTAACATTTGGATAAAATGGATGTGCCTAAAGCAATTAAAACTAATATATCACCCTATTTATCAGAGTTGACAAATCATAAACCTAACAAATATTTAGAAATCATAACACATATTTTCAAAATATATTAAAGTGATGTTGTCTCCACAAATAAACCAATATGGCATTTTTTGTATAAAAATGCAATGGCTATGTGATTAATTAAAGATCAAATAAACATTTCAAAGGTGTACAAAATAAATATCACAGTTTGCTTGCAGGTCAAAGACATCTAGTGATCACCAAAAATAAACTTATTATTCAGCTTGACATAACAAACACCAAATATCCGGTTTATTAATTTTTAATTACAAAATATATTCATGTCATTAATTAATCTTTTTTTTAATTTTACTTTTTTTTATTATTGCTATTAAATAATTTAATTGTTTAAATACTTATTAATTTTTAATATATATATTTTCACTCAGGTATTATATATTCTTTTACTCCTGTATTAAAAGTTTTCCTGAAGCAGATGATATGAACATTTTACAAATTAATGCTTACAAAGACAGGTCCTCATTGTGATGTGCAGCTAGCCTTTTGGTCGACAACTTCGTTGATGAACTACCAGTCGATCTGGATTGAACGTGCGTCCACAGTTGTCGCACGGAACTAGTTGAGCTTGAGCGCTCTCCCAGGCGGCAGCATTCATTGCATCAATAGAGTATGCACCAGAACCTAAAAAAACAAACACAAATGTTTGATTAACAATACATATTGTTAAACTGGTGGCTATAAACCTGAATCTATGGAGAGAAAAACCAACAGAAATGCAGAAAACTTGAGGTGTTTTCTTTTTAAAGAATACTTCACCTGGCCTCAAACAAATGCATAATTCCCCTAAGGATAGTAGTCTGGTCCGAACATCCAACCAGCTTAAAATTCTTCCAATGAGTCCTCCTTCGTGTTCCAGTCATGTGACTGTAACTTCCTTCTTTTTCCTTCGCTGTTGGGATGTTTGGACCAGACTAGTATCCTAAGGGGAATATGCATTTGTTTTGGGGGCAGGACGTAGCTCAGTGGTACAGCACTTGCTTGATGCGCAGTCAGTCTGGGATCGATCCCTGTCAGTGGGCCCATTGGGCTATTTCTCATTCCAGCCAGTGCACCACGACATATATCAAAGGCTGTGGTATGTGTTATCCTGTCTGTGGGATGGTGCATATAAAAGATCCCATGCTGCTAAATGAAAAGAGTAGCCCATGAAGTGGTGACAGCAGGTTTCCTATCTCAATCTGTGTGTGGTCCTTAAAGGGACATTCCTGAGTTTGCTGCAATGTTTAAGGTGTTATCGACTAACAGAGATTTTTTAACGATTGTAATTAAATATCAAATATATTTTTCTGCATAAAATATTAGTGGCTGTGTATTAAATATGTTTCTGATCGTTCTAATATTTGTACTGGGTTAAATTTCATTTTATTAAATATATTTTTTCGTACGTACGAAATTATTTGAAGAAGAAATCCAGTTTGGGCTTCTTACAAATATTAAGACGACCAGAAACACATTGAATATACAGCCACTGATATTCTAAACAAGAAAATATATTTAATATGCAAGATTAATCGTAGAAATATTTTATTAGTCGGAGACATCTTACAATGCAGCAAACTCGGGAATGTCCCTTTAACCATATGTCTGACGCCACATAACAGTAAAATAAAATCTGTTGAGTGCGTCGTTAAATCAAACATTTCCTTCATTTCTTCCTTCCTAGTTTGAGGCCAGGTGAAGTAGAAAGGAAATGTTTGTTTCACAAACCCATAACATATTCTTTAATTGGTGCTAGTAGGTGTGGCAGATTTTTGCGTTGTGCCAATTTCATGTAAGCACGTGTGCAACTACTCTGGACCTACATAAGTAAGCGAAGAGGAATGTGTACTGCATGCTCGAATGCACATGTGACCATGAAGGTGTTTACCACATAAAATAATAGTTAAAATAAACAAGACAACAAAGACAAGTTGTTATTGCATTGAAAACCACAACATTTTAAACATGAAATATTATGCTAATATCACCCAAATTTATGAACTACAAATACTATTAACACTAAACTATGAAAAATATAAAGACATGTAGCTAACCAGTGATGTCAGTTACAAGTATCACAGTTAAAAGACAGTATTTATATTTACAACCAAAATACTAGATAATCGCCCATTATCCCTGGAATATTCTCAGTGACTAACAACACCAGGAGACTAGACAATCGCCCATTATCTCAAGATGCTCTCAATGAACAGTTAGTTGAAAGTTATACATCAAAGATCTGTAATATTTAACTACAGTTACTATTACATATAGTTAGGTACAGTTACAGATATTTATTTAAACAACCAAAAGACTAGCCAATCGCCCATCATCCATTGAGTTTTCTCAGTGACTGACTAACAAAACCATGAGACTAGACAATCGCCCATTATCTCAAGATGTTCTCAATGAACAATTAAAGTAATTAATTATCTATCCCAGATTTAATAAAAAACATTTTTCCATTAGTAGCAAGGGATCTTTTATATGCACCAAAACACAGAAAGAATAACACATACTACAACCTTTGATATACCTGTAGCAGTGCATTAGTTGGAATGAGAAATAGCCCAATGGGCCCATCGGCAGGGATTGATCACAAACCATTTGTTTGTGTGGTTTTTTTAAAAAGAATCCACCGATATATTGACATACTTACCAGATATTGGGATGATCTTTGGTTTGACAGGCTCGGGACGCCTCATGTTGCGATCCAGTTTGTTGTTCTCAATGTGCCACTTCTTGAGGCACTGGGGTTCATGGATGCTGATCGACTGGGTACCAAACTCCCTGCCACAGATGTAACACACGACTGTTCGCGGCTTTCTCACCACATACGTTTTCGATGTTGATGGCGAACTCTGCAAGAAAGAAAAGAAATGTTTGATTAATGACACCTCAGCATATTTTAACATGACACCTCAGCACATTTTGAAACAACTCTCAGTGCACTTTAAAGTGACAACTCAGCACATTTTAAACAACAATTCAGCACATTTTAAAATGACACCCCAGCACATTTTAAAACAACTCTCAACATATTTTTAAGTGACACCTCAGCACATTTTAAAACGACACCTCAGCACATTATAAAACAACAACTCAGCACATTTTCAAACTACACCTCAGCACATTTTAAAGTGACATCTCAGCACATTTTAAACAATAACTCAACACATTTTTAAACAACAACTCAATACATTTTAAAGTGACACCTCAGCACATTTTAAAACGACACCTCAGCACATTTTAAAACGACACCTCAGCACATTTAAAAATGACACCTAAGCACATTTTAAAATGACACCTCAGCACATTTTAACACGACACATCAACACATTTTAAAACGACACCTCAGCATATTTTTAAACAATACCTCCCCGAGTAAAATGTTTGCCTCATTTGCTCTTGAGAAAAATGTTTATTTCATTAGCTCGTTAGTGAAATGTTTACCTCATTAGCTTTTCAGTAAAATATTTAACTCTTTTGCTCTTTAGAAAAATATTTACATCATTTGCTCTTGAGTAAAATGTTCACCCCATTTGCCAGGGTTTTATCTAGTTTGCCAGGGATTTATCCAGACATTCTGTGGGTCCAAACATGGGCCCCTTCCCAAAAGAAAGTGGTACTGAAAATTCCCAATTTCTATGTTACATATTTCTAATACATATATTTAATTATTTTTCTTCTAATAAATTTATTTAACAGGGATGTACTGCATCACTCAGTGGCCTGAAAAAATATCTCAAGTATGATTTACTCGCACTAACTTTCCCAATCCCATCATACATGGGACCCTGGGGGAAAAATCCTGGATATATCCATATTTGCTTTTGAGTAAAATGTTTACCCCATTAGCTCTTGAGTAAAATATTTACCTCATTAGCTCTTTAGTAAAATGTGTACCCCATTAGCTCTTTAGTACAATGTTTACCCCCATTACCTTTTGAGTAAAATGTTTACCGCATTAGCTCTTGGTGCTGAGTTTTTCGTGGAGAGTGTGACAGTTTTCGGACGGATGGCTGCTGTGGGGCGACAAGTTCGTTGGTGTACCGCCAGCCGGTCAGGGAGGAACGTCCGGGCGCAGTTCGGACACGGGATAAGCTGAGATTGAGCGGCCTTCCACGCAGCTTCGTTCATCTCCTCTCTGTGACAGAAAAAACACCCCATCTACGTGTAGAAATTTTAAACTTTGATCATTCAGCTTCGTTCATCTCTGTGACAGAAAAACCCCAAAACCCCACCTATCTATGTAGAAATTTTAAACTCTGATAATTGTTTTCAGCTTCGTTCATCTCTCTGAGACAGGAAAACCCCCATCAAAAAACCCCATCTACTAATAGATGCAAAATGTTTTAACTTTGATTATTGTTTTCTTTGTAATAATAAATACATTAGAAAATTTATATGAGCATACTCATTCATTCATCAGGTTCATTCGTGTCTGTAAGAAAAACCCCACAACTGTACGTAGTATAGGTATATGAAATTTAATTTTTTAAATTTATGTTGGTTACTCAGCTTCAGTCATCTGTATCAGTAAGGGAAAGACGGACTTAGACCATACATCTAAGTGTAGAAAACTCAAACGTTTAAGTTTATGTGGGCTACCTAGCCACAACAGTAACTACACTGGGCAAGATCAGCCATAGATGCAATTTGTGTCAAAACACTGTGACACTATGTACCATTATTTCATTATGTCGACGTTTGCAGAAAATTCCTTGAAAATCCTATTTTAAAAAGGTCATGGAAAATGCCATTAAAAAGTCAAGAAAAATCTCCGATTGATTTTCATTTTCAGATCAACTCGTTACAATTTTCTCTTTCAGCAATAAAAATATGTAGCCTATTGTTGTGTTTTCATGCAGTTTCATCTCTTATTATATTCAGCTTTTCATTTTTATCACAAACCAGTACTGCATGTTGCAAGTCACTTACTTTTTTTTCTTCTTTTTTTTTCAATTAGTTTCCAGTTTTTTTCTAGCTAACCCAGTATCAAACCATTTTTCATTTTCAATGATTTTCCATGACTCAACTTAAAATTCATAGCCTGGAAAATGACATTTTGCAAATTTCAGGACTTTCCAGGATTTTCCAGGATTTCCATGATCTATAAGAACCCGATTATGTTGTATCTCAAAGAATAGGCATACAAACAATTCTTGTGTGGGTTGGGGGTGGAACAAAATTGTGTTTTAATTATTCATCTATTTATTTAAGGTTGTTTGGGAAGTTTTTTGCTCTTTTTTTTTAATTTGATTTTTTTACCATATTGTTTGGGGTTGGGGGTTTTTGGGGGGGGGGGGGGTTGTGGGGGGTTTGTGGGGGGTTGCTTGCTTTCAATCTCTTTAACTCTATGTCTAATTTTTATTGACATTTCCATTTTATTTGTGATTTATAAAATTTACATTGAATCTTGTATAGTAGATGTGAAATCTTTTGTTGATTGGTCATATGTATACATGTATTATTGAACAATGTATGGTTGTGATGTAAATTACAAAATATTAAATATTAAAAAAAAAAAATGTGTATGCCCAGAATAATGTAATTCAACCATAGTACCATACATGAAAATCACATGACTAAAATTTACGTTGTTGAGCCTCCTTGACCCAAAACTTCTGGTTTCTTGGGTACGGGTCTCCTCATTTCTCTCGGCAGCTTCTCGTTTTCAACCTTCCACTTCTCCAGGCACTGTGGCTCGTGAATCGATATGGACTTCGAGCCGAACTCCCGTCCACAGATGTAGCACACCACCGTAATTGGGCGCCGCGGTGGTGCAGGATAATGTGGTTTCGATTGCTCCATGCTGCTACTTCCCCCAGACGGCCTTTTGTTCATCGAAGATCCATCTGAATTTGTATTAAAAAAAAAGAAGAAAAGAAAAGTTAAATCTTTGGTATTAAAGACAGACCTGTAAACCCTCCCGGATTCCACGGGAGTCTCCTGGTATTTAATCAAACCTCCCGCTATCTTGCGCAGGAGAAAAAATCTCCGGTTTAAATGACATTTTTGTAACCATAAAAAACCCCACTAACCAACTAACAACTAACCCACTGTCCTGAACAAACAACCCAGATAGCTGAGGTGTGTGCCCATGACAGCGTTTTTGAATCTTAATTGGATATAAGCATGAAAATAAGTTGAAATGAAATGAACGATGTCAGTAATGAGGTTTTACTTATGATTAGTGAAAATACAATGTTTATTGCATAGTTATAATGATTTTAAGTAAGTACCACGCCACTGTTCCTCATCAAAATTGCCATCAGTGAGCAGTGGCAAAAACATTTTAAAATTTCCATAGATCAATATTTCTTAAGTTCGAGCCCTGAATCGTTTTAAAAAATCTACCTTTTGGTTTGCAAGCTCTCATGTGGACTTGCAGTCGGTCGGAGTTGAATGTTCTAGCACAGTTTGGACAAGGCACAAGGTTGGCCTGAGAACTCTCCCACGCTGCCTCGTTCGCAGCATTTACATCATACACCTGACCAGTTTTCAAGACTTCGGGTTTCTTCGGCACCGGTCGGCGCTGTTCACGAGGAAGGTTGTTATTTTCGATTTTCCACTTCTCCAGACATTTGGGCTCATGAATACCGATAGACGATGTCCCAAACTGTCTGCCGCATATGTAACAAATTACAAATTTTGGACCCCTGTTAACGGGAGGCTTCGCGACGGGTGGGTTTTTGTTGGGTGAGGTGAACGTTTTTTGACGATTCCCTAGGTGATAACCGCTGCCTGCACCAGCCGCTTTAGCAGCAGCTGTATCAATATTGGAGCCACTTCCAACATTCACGATTTTAGGCTTGCTTATGGTTGCAGTGCGCGGTCTTTCTTTGTTTTCCTGATCTGAAATTACATAAAATTATTGTGAAACAAAGCTCAGATTTATCGCAATTTACAGATCTCTGAAAATTATACATATGATAATTTGTTTGTGTGCTGTTCGTGCAACACTAGCTTTGTATAACCTGGGTTTTATTTATGCATTAAATTAAAAGCATGAATGACATGACTGTCATAAGTAATGCAAAATAAAATGAAATACCTGCATTTTGTTTTTGCACAATTCAGAAATGTATGATGCAAATAAACATTTATAAAAGGCCTGTTCTATCAGATTCAATGATTTATAAACATATTAAAATTCAGCACAATGAATAAAAAAAAGTTAAACAAAGGTTTGTGCAGGTTTTAAGACATTTTAAAAATATATTCTTTTCCTTGGACTAGGCCCAATGTTACAATTATAAAATTAAATATGTGCTTACATCAAATGCTTTAGTCCCAATGTCCGAACTGAATTTTAAACATTCAAAAATGATACGGCCAAACAAAAAAATAGGTGTGTTTCCGGTAGACCAACCGTCCCTAGTTTTACCCCCCCCACGACCCTAATTTTTTCTCTCTTAAACTGAATTAAAAAAAAAAAAAAAAAATAATAATAATAAAAAAAAAAAGAAAAAAAAAAAAAAAAGAAGTAAAAATAAAAGAGGACAACATCACCAAACAAGAGTATTTTCTTCCTTGCACATTGTTTACGTACTATTATACGATACATTTTGCACATGTAATTCCCTTCCGAAAAACATCGAGAAATTATGGAAAAGCTTTTGTAGTAGAGTTCCTTCCCCTGATTAGCTACCACCGAACAGCTTAGTCGGTCACGGAAGTAACCGAATGTACGAACATAGCCTTGGTACAGGTTATTTCAATTAAATATAATCGTATCAATTCAGCTTAATTCTCGTCTTCACTTAAATCAACAGGTCTTATTATTAATGCATCTCAAATGTTTGCATAAAGTATTTAAATTAAGAACAACGAAATTAATACAAATGTCCCATTAATTTAAGGAAATACACAAACAGTGCATACCAATACTACTACTACTACTACTACTACTACTACTACTACAACGACAACAATAACAATAATGATAATGATGATAAATAATAATTTATTATTATTATTATTATTATTATTATTATGATAGTATTCAATTTAAAAAAACAAACAAAAAAACAAACAAAAAAAAACAACCTACCTACCTACCCTAACTTTTTGGGGGATGCAATCGGAAACACACCTATTTTTTTGTTTGGCCTAATATCCTCACTGTGTGGGCTAAAAATAGTTGGAGGGGAAGAGAGAAATACTTGTCATAGATTAAATGCCCTCAGTCAGTGTTTCTGCCAGAAAGAAATTTTTGGGTATGGCACTATGGAACTGAATGCATCCACAGTCAACAGGGGTAATAGGGGACCTCCTCCAAAAATAAAATGGGTTAAGTTTAGGCTTATGGTTAAGAAAATTATACAGTAATGATAAGAGTGATTAATTTTGTCAAAAGGTTAACTTAAAAAAATAAAATGTCAGTGGACCCATCAGGCCTTTCCCCATTCTGTTTTCTGTGTATTTTTTTTTTTACCAATGTTTGTCAAGAAAGAAAGAAAGAAATGTTTTATTTAACGACGCACTCAACACATTTTATTTACGGTTATATGGCGTCAGACATACGTTACGGACCACACAGATTTTGAGAGGAAACGCACTGTTGCCACTACATGGGCTACTCTTCCAATTAGCAGCAAGGGATCTTTTATTTGCGCGTCCCACAGGCAGGATAGCACAAACCATGGCCTTTGTTGAACCAGTTATGGATCACTGGTCGGTGCAAGTGGTTTACACCTACCCACTGAGCCTTGCAGAGCACTCACTCAGGGTTTGGAGTCGGTATCTGGATTAAAAATCCCATGCCTCGACTGGGATCCGAACCCAGTACCTACCAGCCTGTAGACCGATGGCCTACCACGACGCCACCGAAGCCGGTATGTTTGTCAAGTGGCAGGATATTACAATTTCAATATTATGCATGTCATTTTACAGATTAATGTAAATATAATGAAATATGGCACTTGCAACTGTGATCAATCAAATGATTTTTAATATAAAAATGTGCAATATATGCTAAATATTTTCAAAGCCATGTAAGGATATGTACTTTCACTATAGTGTTATGTGTTCATAAAAGCTCAACAATCTACATACAGTTTACACTTTAATTTGGTTAATAATATTTGTTGGGTTTTAAATACAAGTTAACACATGTTTTCACGTTGGTTATGTCAACAGTAAAAATAAAAATAGTTGCAATGGTTATTTCTTAAACCCTCAGGAACCCGAACACCCTCTTAGCTAAGCTGAACATTTTATTCGGTCCCAAGTCAGAGTTTTATTTTAAAAATTTGGCTTGACACCCATGGCTTTGAATTTTCAGTTTCATTTAAAAAACATCTTAGTAAGCCGTGTTAGAATCGAAAAAACTAATACTATATATATACTTGTATTTATTCAAATTAATATCTAGTCTTATGTATTGTTTTCAAAATATGCCTTTATATAATAATAAAAAATGAGAATTATTTATATTGATTGGGAATTTTTTACTCCAATAAAAATGACATAGCTTTTGAGTGGGGAATGGTGCCGATTATCGGAGTCTAGAAACATAGGTGATAAAACCCTGCAAGGGTGTTTAGTTTAAAGGAGTTTCACTGTATGATGTTCATGCATGACCTACCGGTTTGACTTCCTGATTTCTTCACTGGAAACATTGGTTTATCTGGCTTACAGCTCTTCAGATGGATGGGGAGGCGGTCTGGATTGAATGTTCGACCACAGTTGTTGCAGGGAACTAAGTTCGACTGTGCACTCTGCCAGGCAAGTTCATTAAATCTCTGTGCATCCTGACTGCCTGCTCCAACAACAGAGGGAAAGATCTGAGGTTTAACCGGTGGCTTCCGCTTCTGGTCTTTAGGAAGACTGTCGTTCTGGACGTGCCATTTCTTTAAACATTGGGGCTCGTGGATGCTGATCGACTTGCTTCCAAATTCACGACCACAGATATAGCAAACCACTGCAACTGGTTTTTTAAACATGACACAAAATCACCTGTAAAATGAATAGATATTATTAATTACACAAGTTTGTGTGTCGTACTGATTTTATGAAATGAGTGTCAGGATTCTTGTATCAACCTGCCAGAAAATATGGCAAAGAAAATACATGAACATTTTAGAGATATAAATGCTGAACCTACTCAACATACAACCATAAATATAGAATCTGATGCTAGATTGCTCGATGAACTTTTGATAACGGAAACCACCCAAACTAATAACACTGTACTAGACCAAAGTATCACAATCAAAGAGATTAAAACAGCTCTACAATCACTGAAAAACAACAAGGCATGTGGCTTAGACCAAGTTACAAACGAAATGTTAAAATATGGAAATGAAATCATCATATCACCCATAGCAAAATTATTCAACACAGTGTTCCAGTATGGGATACTACTGTCCTCTTGAACAGTTGGTTATATCACACCAATACACAAAAAGGGATCTAAGCAAGACCCAAACAACTATAGGGGAATTACCATTACAAGCTGTCTAGGGAAAATATTCTCCTCCATATTAAATAAACGATTAACACGTCACATTGAATCAGAAAACCTAATAGCAGATAACCAAGCTGGCTTTAGAGAGAATAGAAGAACTACAGATAACATTTTTATCATAAAAATGCTGATTAACAAATACATTGAACAGAAAAAAAGCAAACTTTATCTCTGTTTCATTGATTTCCACAAAGCATTCGACACTGTTTGGAGAACCGGCTTACTCCTTAAATTACTTACACTGGGTACTGGCGGGAAATTCTTTCAGATCTTAAAAGCCATGTACAGCAAAACCAAACTAGCCGTCAAAATTAACAATCAAATAACTGACATGTTCCCATCTACAGTAGGAGTGAAACAGGGAGATAATTTAAGTCCCACTATGTTTAATGTATATTTAGCCAATATGACATTCTCCAGCGACTGCCACTCGCCCCACCTACTAAATGAAAGAGTGTCGCATTTATTATGGGCAAATGACCTAGTACTTGTATCAGAGACTCAACAAGGTCTACAAAAAGCGTTAGACGAACTCTACACATATAGCCAACAATGGCACTTATCAATCAACTTGAAAAAGACAAATTCCATGGTTATCCAGAAAGGAAAACCAAAACATGTAGCATTTCAGTACGGCATGGAGCAAATCGAACAGACACACACATATATCTATTTGGGCTGTACCATTAACACCAATGGAAACTTGAGTACAACCAAAACAGATCTTGCAACTAAAGGACTTAAAACCCTATTCAGACTCCAAAAATCCTTTTCTGGAACACCTCCACCTCCCCAGATATATAACAAACTATTCGACACTCTAATCAAACCGATCCTTCTCTATAACTGTGAAATCTGGGGCACTGAACTAAATAATAAGATGAAAATACATGACCCTAATAAACTACTAGACATTTTAGAATCGGAACCATTCGAAAAAGTACTAATAGAATTTTGCAAATTCAACTTACAGGTAGGAAAAAACACAACCAATATTGCATGTAAAAGTGAACTAGGCAGATACCCACTAATAAATGAAATAAATCAGAAAATTATAAACTACTGGGCACACCTACAAAATATACCTCAAGAACGCACACTTCTACTTGATGCAGCTCAATACAGCAAGCTACTCGATAACAATAACAAAAACAGCTTTCACAACTACACAGCAAACATGCTTAAGGAAAACTGCATCGACATAACAGCTATTAGCACTACACCAAAGAACAAGAAAACACTCAATAAATTAGTAACTGAAAAACTACAACACAACTACAGGCAATACTTTAAACAAAAACTAAAAGACTCTGAAAAACAGTTATATTATAAACACATAGTACGACCATATCAACTTGCCCTATACCTCGAAACATTAAATAATTGTAACCTAAGAAGACATTTAACTAAACTTAGAATATGTGCACACCGCCTCGAAATCGAAAGAGGCAGGTATCACAATATTCTCAGAAAAGACCGACTCTGCAAGCTTTGCAAAGAGGCAGTGGAAGACGAGACACATTTTCTCGTGGACTGTAAACAGCTAGAAATGAACAGAAGAAAATATTTTATTACACTCGCACAAGAATTCCCAATATTCCAAATGCTAAATAAATACGAAAAATGTTATTATATCATCAACTGCCCTAAAACACAAGTCATTACAGTTGCACAACTCTGCTCAGATTTGGACACAGCACGAACTACTCTGCTAACTAGACCCCCCCCCTGCCACTTAATAATATTTATTTTAACTTACCGAATATCGAAGATCAGACAAAAGACAATAGAATCTGTTACACTACATGTACTTTATTAGATAGCGTTGTAGTTTAGTTTTTTGATGTTAGCGATTAATATTTTATGTACTTTATTTTTGCTGGTAACCAGACTATGTTTTTATTATACATATATGAACATGGAAATAAAGTTATTGTATTGTATTGTATTGTATTGCCCAAGTGAGAGCGAGGGTAATACATGAATTCTGACACGAGTTTCGTAAAATCAGTTTGTTTCATGTGCGAGTGTAATAATTTCTTTATGATCCAAATTATTCATGTTATTTTTTTAATAAATAGTAGAGCTGGATGGTATTGAAATTTCACGTTCGGCATCGGTATTGTTATTTCTGGGGTGATTTACCTTGGTATTGGTACAGTATTCAGTATTGATACAATACCAATACTAATATTGAGCTGTATTTTCGGTATACTCGGCTTTAAATGCATGCCCGAGTTAAGTCTCACTCCTTAATTTCATCTAAATAAAATTAAATTCCATACACAACTCTCTCTTCTTTTCAGTTATTTTGTGTTTGTCAGATATATTGTTAGTTCTTTACTAAATAGCAGAATTTTTTTTTTCAATACCGGAATTTCGGTATTTTGTAATTTGCTTGGTACTGTAATTCGGTATTGATACGATACTGGTACCAAACGGTATATACGGTATATCACTCAGCTCTAATGAATAGGCTAGTAAGGAATACATCTCATGAAGTAGGCGGGGGAAAAAAAAAGGAACCATTCCAACAATATATTTTTATTTAGCAGTACGAAGGTGTTTAAAATACCATACTACATGCAAGATAAGGTGGTACAGGCCTCTTTTGTGTTTTAATGGAAAAAAAAGTTTTGGGTGATTTTCATTTAAATTTATTTACCCAAGTAATCATTAATATTTATTTTAATAAAATACTATATATTGTAGAAAGTCCTTTTTTAAATATAAAACTCAGAAACTAATCTGGATATTATTTCACGTTTTTAATTTTTAGAGCCCTTATCTGCTACCACAGAAAAACTATTGACATGTGACCTCACACTTTTACTGAAAACACTCAGATAGACCTCCACCTACTACGTGTATTTTTACCTGTGGCACAGTAAGTCAGCTGCAAGTTAAGACACATTTTATGAGAATGGGTCAAATATGTTTTGGGCTTGGTCTGACACCATAAATTAAGAAGTGTTTTAATGTAAATATGGATCATGTGTTTTTGCTTTCTTTTGATGCATGTTTAAAAAATAATAATTTTGATAGTAGTGTATAATAACAATTTATTTGAATAAAACACTATATAACGCAGAAAGTCCTTTTTCAAATGTAAAACCCAGTAACTAATCTTGATACTATATCACATTTTAAAGTTTTAGATCCCTTATTTGCTACCACAGAAATTCCGCTCTTTCCCATTCTTACCTTCACAGGATAAAACCTATATCCTATGTCATTAACTATAGTCTGTCCCATCATTCTATAAAACCTTTTTTTTAAATTGTTTCAGTTTGGTTTGACATAAGAAGAAACTAAAAGTGTTTTAGAAATAACAAACAAAACAACAACTATTTTTGTGTGCAATTTACAAATCAGTCAGCTAAAAAATAAATAACTTGTAATAAATTCCTTAGTATGAAAAAAAGGCGTTCCTATGGGATGGGCTATAGTTATTTTCAAGTTATGGCTGACGCATACTGTACAGTTCTTGACACACGTGCGGGAAACTTTGCTAAATTGTGGATAGTTTAGTGCTCATTTAAGTGTAGAATACTAATAAAAAGGTAGATATTGAGATAACAACTGTATGTTTATAAATATGGATATGCTTTAGAACCAAATATTTGTGCTCACCAATACCAGGGTCTCCCTGTGCTGCATAAAACAGTGAAAAAAATTTACATTTCACTGGCATAAAGATTCATCCATTACAAATAGCAAACAATTAGTAGGATGAATATGGATATATTAAATGTATAAAAAGACTTGTCATCTGTCGTAAAAATAGTTATAAACTTCTACTATCAGTGCCAGGAATCATCTGGAATGTGGTAAAACATAATCGTAGAAAACTTAGGTCCATTCCTAATTTTCTAACGCCATAATGTCAACTACAAGGACACCGAACTTATTAAATGAATATTATAAATTACCATTTAATATATACCTGGACCATGACTGCTCCCGTGTAACTGTCTTCAAATATTTAGCGATAAATATTTGGTATCCCACGTAAACAAGCCACCATAGAAACAGAAACGTCGACAGCGGCCATTGTAAAATCGAAAGTAAGAAGTATTTTTTTTTTTTTTAATTCTAATTAACTGATAATATGTTACATTTTATTTTAATTAAGAAATATATTTTTAAAAAATGTCTTCTAGTGTATAATATTTCCAACATTTAAAGTATTTAATTACGTTTACGAAACAGTGGAATATATAGACCTAACGTCTCTACTTGCTACGTAAAATAATATAAACCACGTAAGTGAAACAGTCTACCAATAGCTGAAATCTCCCGAAAGAGTTAAGAAAATGCAACGAGGAAATGGCTAAAAATGGCTAGACCTTCGTCTGCTAGTTCAAGTCCAGTCGTTCCAAAACTAAAAGAGTACATTTTCACAGACAAACTTGGAAGTGGGACATATGCTACAGTATATAAAGCTTATAAAAAAGTATGTCACCAATATCTGTCATCTGTATATATTTTTTAATGTTTCAATATAGCCTAACGTTTCCAGGCCTGGACCGAAACTGACGTCATTTATGATGTACAGTTTACATAAAAACACCGTTAACTAATTAAAAGTTACCTATAGGTTACGATATGTTAACTTATAATCGCTGTTAAAATGAAGAAACATCTGCATAGCTATTGTTAGGGTTATACAGACTGTCATTGTCACTAAACAGCTTAATTATGGTGAACCTATAAAAATATGTATCCTCAGTATCCTGGGGTCATATGTTTTCCATACCATAAGCCAAAAATTAAAATATAGGTAGGACTTTCCTTTGGTCATGTATAATTTATAAAGAACATTATAAATACTTATTATAAATAGAGTTGGGATTAGGGTTAGTGACAGTGCCAAAGGAAAGTCCTTCTAAACCAGTGATAATCTCCCATGAATGCCAAGTTTTGCTTTAAAAAACCCACCTGCTAAGTTGTACAGGTTGGTCCACTATATTTTGACAAACGTCATATGTTTTCGATAGTTTCATCAAATTGGCTGTCTATTTTTGTCCTTGTTATGATAGTGTAGGGTCTATACTCTGTGCAATAATTTACATCAAAATGGTCTAATCCTCTTTGTTCTACATATCAACAAAAGCACCAAAATTCGGATTGCCACCTTAAGTACTCTGTACAGAACTATATATTTTCAAAAACTCTTTAACTCCACCAAACCACCTTGATTTGTAGTATGTAAGTGTACATGTAAACTTGCCCCTACCAGAAATTACTGAAAAGAACTTTGCTGTAATTGACAAAAGAGAGAACCCAACCAGCCTTCCATAAATTTTATTAGTCAGTGTACTGACCATGTGGCATATCATCTAACTTTGGCAGGTCAGATGTCAGCATTGCAGATGATAACTTTGCAGGGATTTGTGATACCTGTATTTCGCTATGCAAGGCATTTCATACCAATATATAGCATTAGGAAATACTGATAACATGCACAATATTTATGGTATTTTAATTAAAACATAAAGCTTGATTTGAAGCATTTTCAATATTGAGAGAAAAAAGACACTTCATTGTTTATGTTCAGGTCGATAGTGACGTAATATCTCGCATACTCTCGCGATACATACAGTTACAAACAAAGTATTGAAAACATATGTTGATCAAAACTGTATGACTACGATAAGTTGTAACAAAAAATTGCAAAATATGTCAGTAATCACTTTTTGTAATCAACTTTCACAAGTTGGTCTGAGGACCTTATGTGTATTTTTGACATCTGAAATAGTTTTTCTTGACATACAACCCACCCACCCCCCCACCCCCCAGAAGCTATTGACAATAAAGCATATTATTCACATGAAATTCCATCAGACAAGCCCTTTTTGTTAAAGTGGCATGTGCAGTGTGTAAACGAAACATATTAGTCCACCATGGCAATATAGCAGTTTATGAAGTTCGTACTTATAGAGATATATAGTATGACAGAATGAACCAAAAATGGGATGGGACATAGCTAGGATCGATCCCCATTAGTAGCCCATTAGGCTATTTCTCGTTCCAGCCAGTGCACCACGACTGGTATATCAAAGGCCATGGTATGTGCTATTCTGTCTGTGGAATGATGCTTATAACAGATCCCTAGCTACTAATGGAAAAATGTAGCATGTTTCCTCTCTAAGACTATATGTCAGAATTATCAAATGTTTGACATCAAACAGCAATCAATTTTAAATCAATGTGCTCTAGTGGTGTCATTAAACAAAACAAATACAAATCTTACGGAACAGCTTGAAAAGTCTTCTGTGTCAATTTCCTCTAAAAAAACACCAACAAAAGCTCTCATGTGAAGGTATAAATGTTGGTATTCTTGAATAAAACCTAACCCTTTCCCTAAACCAGGGATTTCCTTGTACGTGGAATTTAGATGAAATTAGCGGGTGAGCCTTTACTTGGTCATGAATGCATTTAGAGCTGAGTATACCAAAAATATGGTGCAATATTAGTACAGGACCTAAGGTATCTGTATTGTGACAGCCCAGTGGTAAAGCGTTCGCTTGATGCACGGTCGGTCTAGGATCGATCCCCGTCGGTGGACCCATTGGGCTATTTCTCGTCCCAGCCAGTGCTTCACAACTGGTATAACAAAGGCCATGGTATGTACTATCCTGTCTGTGGGATGGTGCATATAAAAGATCCCTTGCTGCTAATCGAAAAGGGTAGCCCATGAAGTGGCGACAGCAGGTTTCCTCTCTCAATATCTGTGTGGTCCTTAGCCATATGTCCGATGCCATATAACCGTAAATAAAATGTGTTGAGTGTGTCATTAAATAAAACATTTCCTTCCTGTATTGTGACAATACCGACTATCATACTGATGTCATCATGGAAAATCACCCCAAAAATTCTGATACTAAAATTGTAATTTCAGTATAGCTCTATAGTAGAGACACACAGTCTTTTATCATGATTCGTTTATTACTATGCATCTATTATTAAAAGTAGATGTGTGTGCTTTTGTGCGATTACAAAGAAAGAAAAAATGGAATTGCTAAAGTCAATACCCTTTTAAAAAATCCAAACCAAACACCCTACTGATAATAGATGCCTTACACCTTGAATAAACCTAACACAATCAATTTGCAGTTTGAGTTTTGACAGTGCCACTCAGCTTATGACATAATTTACACAAAATTATTTATCCAGTAGTTCAAGTAACTTTCCTAAATAATAATTTTATATGATAAATGCAGGCATTTAGTCACATTCACATGTCATATTTGTTAATATATAAGGCTTAAATGTATTTAAAATGCATAAATTGGCTAATAGTGTTTTTTTTAAAATAAAAAATAAACAATTATGGCACTCATTTACAAAAGTATGGACTTTATTAATTAACATGACAAGAGCTGCAGTTTTTATTAATGTATTTTTATTTTGTTTTTCAGACAGGGAAAAGAGATGTTGTTGCCATAAAGTGTGTCCTCAAAACAAGTCTCAACAAACCAGCGACTGAAAATCTGCTCACTGAAATAGAATTACTAAAGAAACTCAAGCATGACAATATTGTGGAACTTAAAGACTTTCTGGTAAATAGAGTAGCTCAGTCGGTTGAATCCTCGCTTGAGGTGCTTGCATCGCAGGATCAAACCACCTCGGTGGATCCATTCAACTGATTGTGTTTTTTCTCGTTCCAACCAGTGTATCACAACTGGTCAAAGGCTGTGGTATGTGCTTCCCTGTCTGTGGGAAAATGCATATAAAAGATCCCTTGCTGCATTAGGAAAAATGTAGTGGGTTTCCTCTGATGACTTTGTGTCAGAATTACCAAATGTTTGACATCCAGTAGCCAATGCTTAATTAATCAATGTGCTCTAGTGGTGTTGTTAAACAAAACAATCTTCTTTTTCTTTTGGTAAATATTGAAATGAGCTTCTGTAGTATTACCCATGTGTCAATGTGCGTCTCTGTTTGTGTTTCGCTTTTCATTCTTTAACTTATCAATGTCATAAACACATTTGATATTTTTCATTATTAACTCAGTTAATATTTTTAGCTTTTAGCTATCAATGGGTCATTTGTTTACAAGCCAGCAAGACCTGTATACCTGAGAGTAATGTTTTGATAAGATTTTGGTTAAAGTGTGTGAAATCAAATTACATTTGCATTAATTGGGATGATAAATCAGTGTGCTCTAGTGGTGTTGTTAAACAAAAAAACCTGGATGTCATATTACTGATGAAGGCGACTTTAGAACTGTGATTTACTAAATATCAAATTAAAGAGTATTTTGCTACTCATGTCTATTTAATTGGTATTTGTCTCTATCAGTTGATATTTTTTCATATTAAAAAACACTCGTGACGAATCCTCTGTGTACACATACAAATAACCAGTCATGGTGGCATATTGGTTAATTAAGCCATCTGGTTTTAGGTTGCACTATACCAAATCGAATCCCGTTGTGTTAACATATGTGGCTAAAAATATTATGTGCAATATATCAAATAAATTATGACCTATAAATATGAGTACTACATCCTCTCACCCAAAGTATTAACTGAAAAAGTAGAACCCTTCAAGGCTCATTTTTTATATAACAGTATTTGTTTATTTATTTCACAGCACGTGCTTATATCCAGTTTTAACGCTGTCCTGAAATGTTTTCCAAAACCCAAGTGCATCTAAACCCATTGTATTTAGTGGAGCCGGTACTAACCTGTATAGCTAGTCCGAAAACTACGCCACCGAGGTATTTGTTTAGATGAAGTCCTATTAGACAAGACTTTATATTGTATTGGGGAACAGGATGTAGCCTGGTAGTGCATATATATATAGAGAGAGAGAGATTATTATACAAGCTTGTGTGTGTCGAACTGATTTTACGAAACGAGAGTCAGGATTATTGCATTACCCTCACCCTCGCTTGCTTGGGTAATCCATAAATCCTGACATGAGTTTCGTAAAATCAGTATGATTCACACGCAAGTGTAATGATTTCTTTATTATCCATATTATCCAAAATATTATTTTCATGAATATCAAGCTGAGACTATGTCAAAATGTTTCAAATGTAACTAAAAAGAGACGACAAAATTATGTCATTTTGATAAACGTTTACACTGATGAGGAAGCTGCATTAAGTTATGACATCGCTTCACAAAATTACGTCATTCGCTGTGCACGTGAAATCATTATGGCATATGTGGGTCATACTGGTTATATACTGATGGAAAAAAATAAGGGAATATATCGAATTGTAGACCAAATTTAATTCACTACTAGCATGATAATGTCTGTATTTCATACCAAATTGTAATGTGGGATTGAATGTCTGTAGTATTGAATGTGCTGCCTATATGTTGCCAGTCAACTTCTGACAATATGAATTGATTTTTAATGCAGTCATTATTTCTTGTTGCTAGCTGTGTGATCCTTTATTTCTTTCCATCAGTATTTTCTCCTGAATATCTTGAACTATGTGGATAACAAATAAAACATATCTTGCTGTGTTTAAGTAAGAGTAGCTTGTGCAGCAGCTACGTGTTTGCTTTGTCTCTCTAGACCAAAGGTCAAAATGACCACAGTGAAATCCCTCTAAACCGACAAAAAAAGAGTCTTTTTTTTAAGGTGTAACCAGTTTAGATAGGTTGTGTTCAGTACTGATATTTAGGTAGTTTACAGGGACTATGGATACCATCTAGTTTGAGGGAATTTCAGTTTACAGCTGGGCTGATTTTAGACACTAAATAGCTATAATTTGAAAAGTGTCTTTTTCCTTTTGGTATAGTTTTATAAATAAACTTAGAACCATAAAATAAATATGGTTCATAGATTAAGTTGTATAGTAAATATTTTTATGTTATAAAATTGTGCTTTACCTTTTTTTCAGTGGGACGAGAAATATATCTATCTTATTATGGAATACTGCAGTGGAGGTGATCTATCGCACTTTATACGGTCCCGGCGAACCCTTCCTGAACGGATAGTGAAGAGATTTTTACAACAGATTGGTAAGTTATAGTATATACACACGACTGTTTACAGCAGATGTAGGTATATTGATCTGTTGGGTACTGTGTAGAAAAGTTACTTGCATGTTGCTGAATTGATTTTTTCATTCAGAGCGATAATCAAAAGTTATTAGAGATCTACTTTAGCTTATGTGGAAACATAGACACCTTTCATTGTAGCTGCTATGTTATGTAATCACAGCATATCAATATCCTTATATTTTTGTTGCATTTGTTTGAGGGGCAGGGCAGGGCTGGGCGGGGCGAGGCAGGGCAGGATTTAACTCAGTTGGTAGAGTGCTCGCCTGAAGAGCTTACATCGTAAGATCCGTTCTCTGATTGTGGTTTTTTTGGTCCCCATCCCAACCAAAGCTCCATGTCTGGTATATCAAAGGCTGTGGTATGTGTTATTCTGTATGTGGCATGATCCATATAAAAGATCCATTTACCAGCCTCGGTGGTGTCGTGGTTAAGCCATCGGACATAAAGCTGGTAGGTACAGGGTTTGCAGCCTGGTACTGGCTCCCACCCAGAGCGAGTTTTAACGACTCAATGGGTATGTGTAAGGCCACTACACCCTCTTCTCTCTCACTAATCACTAACAACTAACAACTGTCCTTGAGAGACAGCCCAGATAGCTAAGATATGTCCCCAGGACAGCATGCTTAAACCTTAATTGGATATAAGCACGAAAATAAGTAAAAGAAGTAGAAGAAGAAGAAAGATCCCTTGCAACAAATGGAAAAGTATAGCAGGTTTCCCCTCTAAGACTACATGTCAAAATTACCCAATGTTTGACATCCAATAGCCGATCATTAAAAATCAATCTGCTCTAGCAGTGTCATTAAACATAACAAACTTTAGCCTTGAGTAGAATCAGGTTTTCCCTCCATATAACAAGTGGCACATGGCTGGTACATCAAAGGTTTATTTACAGGTTTTTCCTGTCTATGGTGAAAGTGCATATAAAAATTCCTTGCAGCTTTTTATTAGGAAGATTTTTTTATCGTGGTAGCAAGTTCTCTCTCTCACTATCTGAACCAGTTGTCGAAATTACCATATTATATTAGACACTAGCCATAGTTGAAAACAATTCAGAAACTGAAGAGGTGTTGTTAAGCAAGAGAAACCCCTCAATACCGGACCCTCTAAAAAAGTGGAATTTCTTTAAATAGGATCCTCTGTAAACCAGAATTCCCTTAAAACTGGAAGAATTTCACAGTCCACAGTTTTTACTTGGTCATGTGGATGTTCAATTTAAAGGGGTTTCATTGTATTTCTTTACTTAATCATTGTTTAAAACTCATCATGTCCAGCCTCTTAAACAGTTACAATGAAACCCTGCAAAATCAGACCCCTCAGTAAACTGGAATTCTCTCAAAACCCAACAGTTTTCATGGTCTCAACAAAAGCCTAAAGTTGCCTCAGTAAAAAACCCTGTAAATCAGATACACCTGGATACTGGACATTTTGTGTGGTCCCTTGGGTATCCCATCCTGAAGGTAAACACATTAAAAAATAACCTAGTAAAAGAAATGTTTAAAGTTTACAATAACTGTTCAATATTCTTTCAGCTCAGGCCATGATGTATCTCTGGTCTTTCAAAGTTGCCCACATGGATCTAAAACCACAGAACATTCTGCTTACCTCATCAACCAATCCAACAATTAAAATAGCAGGTACGTCCAAATACATTTTAGCTGTGGCTTTGCTTAGTGGTACCAAAGTTAAAATGACAGACCCTAGTTTTTAAACACTATGGCATATTTTTGTCAATATTAGAGCCATTTTTGATCACCGAAATCAAACATTACTTAGATTTTATAGTTTAGATTATCCATTTCTGTAATTGCAAAGTGTTTTTGGTCATCCTGGTGTTCCTAATACCACAAAATGCTTCTATTTTTCCATATTTTTAAAAATGCACATGCGTCTGAGAAATAACAGTTACAGATACAAGTTCTAGTCTATTTTTAAGAGTATTTCCACTTTTAAGCGCCACAGACTATTGTTTCACTCTATTGTAACTTTATCCAAATGTGTTGCAGGTTTGTAGATTAACTAAACTTTGTATCCATTTTTATGGGTTGAAACTAGGGTATGTGGCTTTAAGCAACTTATCAAAAACAAAACCCAGTCAGACCTTGTTACAATGACGACATCCGTTAAGTGAATTTGTGTTGAGTTATCTCCCTTGCCATAACGACATAAGGAAAAATATTGCATAATAGTTACTATACTTGGGCCTCGTACAAGGTCCACATTATAGGGCAAAGTCACTTCTCTCTCCAACTTTTAATAGGATGATGTTATTAACAGGATGTTTTCATTAAAAATACTAATAATAAAATACTAATAATTTTAACATCTTATTTGTATGTTGAACTTATTAATTATGAGAAAGTGTGTACAACTAGTCTCCAACTAATAACGAGTAATCCATAAAAACATAATACACATTAAAAATGAAAACAATTACCCAAACGAATATAGGAAATATGTTTGTCTACCATTTGAATGATCGAGTCGAGACCAAAGCCTTATACATTGTTGTGTACTTTGATGAACTGGTTAGTGTACAAATAATTTACTCACAGACTATAATGTTGGATAATCAACTGTGTTCTTTTTGTTTACCCTCCTCGTGTGAAAAAGACTAATCATGCTCCTGCTAGCTGATAATGATTTCCATTGTCATACAGAGCCATAGATAACGTAAATGTAATTTAGTATCCTAACAAAACTGTGGTAGGCCTAATAAAGCACACAGTCATATCACAGTCATATTACAGTCATATGAGAGGTGACAACCATAACAAAATGAACCACTAGTATTTATAATACTTATTAATAACGTAACAAACAACTAGTATTAATAAAATGGCACTAATAAACAACTCTTTGACTGAAGCAAAAAATCAAAGCTTATAACTGATCATATAGTTATTGGTGATGAAAATAGTAGGCCTACTCATCTTGGTGACAGTATTGTAACTATTGGTGTGAAATAAGTGGCTTATTGATAAATTTTCATTGAGTGTATTAAATGTTAATTTTAAAAAATTTGAATATACATGTACTAGTCTTTTAATCAATAGACCTACACCTTCATTGCCAATCTTTCACTGGTTAAAGATAAATTAAATATATTGATAGAACACAGTCGGGTATAGAGTACATGTATTTTTAAAAACATTTTTGTCTGATCTGAGGGATTCTTCCAATTAAAATAATTTGAGAATTTATGTGAAGCATCATCGTAAATTTGACACATTTGCAGTCAGTTTGTGCATTTGTTTATTTTACAGTATTTTACCATGTTGTTTATTTAATTACTTGTTTATTTTACAGTATTATTCACATGTTTATTCAATTGCAAATTTTAGATTTGTTTATTTTTCCATTAATTTATCATGCTGTTTATTTAATTGCAGATTTTGGATTTGCTAAACATTTGTTTGAAGGCGATGACCTTCACATCATGAGAGGATCTCCTCTCTACATGGCCCCAGAAATTATCTGTCAAACAGCGTATGATGCAAGGGTTGACTTGTGGTCCATTGGTGTAATTTTATATGGCGAGTCATTTGTCTTTATTCTGTTTTGTATCCTCATTGTAACATATTTCAGCCTTTCTGTGAATGAAATTTTTAAAAAGGAGAAAATAATAGAATCTATTTTAAGTTAAAGTATTCTCAAAGTGGTAGTTTTTATTGTTGTTTTGTTTGTTTTCTTTTTTTAAACACCATATGAGGTTCAGAATCTTGATTAGCGATATTTCTAGTTGATTAAGAATTGATTAGCAACTATTGTTTAATGTTTTAAATTGTATAGCGATCTCCAAGTTTGTGTTGCGAATTGTGATGCGATACTGAACAAAATGTTCGCTGCTCTGTGAGTGTCCTCTTTTCATGGGTAACCCAGAAATACTGATTTTTCACATAATGCATGTTACATATTCCAAATATCAAAAGATAGAAGTATTGATATAAAGGCTGGCAGTACTTAGTGGGAATGAATTCAGTGTTGAACTCAGAAAGTTTCTGGATTCTGCAAATAAAGGATAAAGGGGTCAGACTTTAAGGTTAGTAAAGCGTTCTTGAACATTATTTTGTCAGTTGAGTACATGACATATAAAGGTTTGTTAATATTTTCAGAATGCTTATTTGGTAAAGCACCATTTGCTTCTGAAAGTTTCAAAGAACTGTCGGTGAAGCTTCGTGACTCCAGACCGGTTCAGGTACAGACAAAATCAACAACTGTTTGATTGGAATATAGTATTAGCAAAGTCTAGGATTCTTTTGAATTTTGCTGTCTGATTCTGTAGTATTATCTTTTGCATTTCTTTCAGTATCTAACATTTTCGCAGTCCAAGAGCCCAATTCTGTACCGACTCTATACATATCCTGGGGCAGGATGTAGCCCCGTGGTAAAGGCTAGCTTGATGCGCGGTCGGTTTAGGATCGATCCCCATCAGTGGCCCCATTGGGCTATTTCTCGTTCCAGCCAGTGCTCCAGAACTGGTGTAACCAAGGCCGTGGTATGCACTATCCTGTCTGTGGGATGGTACATATAAAAGATCCCTTGCTGCTAATCGAAAAGAGTAGCCCATGAAGTGGTGACAACAGGTTTCCTCTCTCTATATCTGTGTGGTCCTTAGCCATATGTCTGATGCCATATAACCGTAAATAAAATGTGTTGAGTGCATCGTTAAATAAAACATTTCCTTCCTATACATATCCTTGGCACACACAGACAAGTTTTCTGGTTTTAGAAGTAACATCCTCTATTGGTTATCAATTTGGAAAGCAATCATAGTGTAATTAACATTAGTAAGAAAGCAATAATCTTTTTTTTTTAAATTCGAATTCTATTGAATACATTATTAATTGTCAAACAAACAAAATTCCTTTAATAATTTACTTTAAAAGTTTGGCAGCATTATAGTAGGGATGTGCAAAGTGGCATTAATTTGATTAGTGACACCATGACACTATTTGAATTTGGGGCGGGACGTAGCCCAGTGGTAAAGCATTCACTTGATGTGTGGTCGGTGTGGGATCGATCCCCATCGGTGGACCCATTGGACTATTTCTCGCTCCAGCCAGTGCATCACGACTGGTATACCAAAGGCCATGGTATATGTTATCCTGTCTGTGGGATGGTGCATATAAAAGATCCCTTGCTGTTAATCGAAAACAGTAGGCCATATAACCGTAAATAAAATGTGTTGAGTGCATCGTTAAATAAAACATCTCCTTCCTTCCTTCCATTTGTATTTAGAAACAGTTATGTGAGCTCTGTAGTTTTGTTCAACATGTTGTAGCAAATACAAGTGATGCAATTCACCCATCTGAGTCTTGGTGCATCCAGTGAAATTGAAGCACTTCTGACATCACAAAACCTGATTACATGTGCCAAAGGTACTTACGGAGTAACATCATGAACTATGACCTTTGGCTTGCAAAGATGAGTGAATAGTAGTTCAATTGATAACTGGTAATAAACAATTAATGCATTGCATTTTAACCTACCAGTGTTACTGTTTTTCATATGAGAAGGAGCTTTTGTGTGCTTGCGGTGTAAGACCGTTTCATCCTGCTTTTTTATCCTGGTTTAATCGAGTTGTGTTGGGCGGTACTTAAGAAGTTGAAAAGGTGGTTTTGAATCCCGAGGTGGACGGAGATGGTGATATGCAGTCCAGGCATTGGGTGTGCAGTCATGTGATGGTGTGTAATCCAGAAGTAGTGTGCAATCCAGAGAGGTGTTCAGTCCTGTGATAGAGTGTAATCCGGATGTGGTGTGCAATCCAGAGAGGTGTGCAATCCTGTGATAGAGTGTAATCCGGATGTGGTGTGCAATCCAGAGAGGTGTGCAATCCTGTGATAGAGTGTAATCCGGATGTGGTGTGCAATCCAGAGAGGTGTGCAATCGTGTCATAGAGTGTAATTTTGTTCTATTTTTACATTATATCAAAAACAGAATTTGTATTAAAAAAAAAAAAAACCTACTAACTTAGGCGTAAAAAAAAAAATTGTGTGTTTCCGGTTTCCCGACCGACCCTAATTTTATGCTGTGACCCTAAAAAATTTTGACTACCAAAAAAACCCCCAAAAACCCCAACATCTACCGCGATTTTTGCAGACAGGTTATATGCAGTATGTCAAGAACACAGTTTAAAAAAAAAAAAAAAAAAGTTCCTACCTACCTACCCTATTTTTTCCAGAGATGAAACCTGAAACACACATTTTTTTTTTTTTTTGGCCTTATTAAAATTAATTTAGTTTTTTCCAAAAGACAAGTAAAATATAAATGTGACATGTACATTGATGAATATCTGTGTTCTGTAGCTTCCTTATGGAGTAGAAATAAGTGACGAGGCCAGAGACTTGATACTTCGCTTGCTGAAGAGAAATCCTGACGAGAGGATTTCATTTGATGAGTTCTTCCTACATCCCTTCGTTGATCTGGATCACGTTCCGTCCAAAGACAGCCTGCCTAAAGCGGTTAGTGAATCACTTGTAAAATACAACACTTGGTTGTGTTGTGGTTAATCCATCGGACATAAGGCTGGTAGGTACTGGGTTCACTGCCCGGTACCGGCTCCCACCCAGAGCGAGTTTTAATGACTCGGTGGCTAGGTGTAAGGTCACTACACACCCGTTTCTCTTTCTCTAACCACTAACAAGTGACCCACATGTTTGAACCTTAATTGGATATAAGCACAAAAATAAGTTGCAATGAATGTAAAATACAATACTGATTATCTAACGGAGAATATAATTATAGGAGTATTTCAGCAGACCCATAGCAACTGGAGAAAGTTTGTGTCCACCCCCCCCCCCCCCCCCCCCTACTTGATAACAAAAATGTAAGTTTTTTGCCCTACTCTATGTAAATAAAGATTAAAATGTGGCTTGTTTCCACCCCTCCCTCCCACTCGAGATTGTACCTTGTCCCACTGCAGATGTCATTCTTACAGGTCTCATCAATTAAAATTTCCCCCAAAATTGGAATAACCTATTTTAATTTGCATTTAACAGTTGTCGTTAAAAATATTCATTCCCAGTCTGGAGCTCCACGCGGTAAGACGTGTTTGTTTTGCTTGTGCACACTGCACGTGCTTTCGTGTGCTCGACTTGGGGGTCCTTCATTTCGTTGTTTTTGTCAGCGAAATGAAGTTTTCTACTAGGATGTATGCGGCCATCGGAACTGATTGAACGCTGGAACGCTTCTCATTTCGACAGCCTGCACCATCAGGTTGGATTCTTTTTTAGCGAGATTCCTTGCCTCTACGTCATTTCTCCATTTGACTCGACTTGTTTTTTTCGTGACTCGTATGACGGCCATTCTGCAGAATGCCACGGTTGTTCGCGTTTAGTCTCTACATGTCCGAGCCTGTCCTAGCAGCACTGGAAGATTGACCGCCCCACTCTAAGAAGAAATAGGAAGCGGGGTCGGCCCCTACTACTCTTTTTCTAGACTTTACCTTGCTTTATAGTGATACCATCTCGTATCCTCCGGAGTCGGGCCCGTCCGCACCACTATACCAACCCATGATGACTGGACTATACCCTAGTCTGATTCTCTCTATCGTTCAGACGGATCCGGCTTCTCAAGATCTGTATTTCAGCACAGCACTACACCTTCAACGTCTATCGACTGTCAATCTAGGGGTTTTCTTGACGGGATGCAACCCATCTCGTCCCTTTAAGCTGTGCACCCAAACGGCCTTAACGAGGCCACTCGCGTGGACATATCGATCGGACTTTAAACTTTTAGATCTGCGTTCAAAATTTTATGTCGAAATTACTTCTTTTTTAAAAATATTATTAAATAGTCCGATCCTCTCTTCTTTCTCTTATTTAATTTTGGACTGTCCTTCTAAAATGCTCCAAATTATATAAATATTCGGCCGAGCAGACAATTCTTTTTTATTTTTGGCTTGTAACCTTTTTTTTTTTTTTTAATCTATTAACTTTTTTACTAATTGCTATTTTCAAAATTCTGCCCATTTTCAACCACACACACACACACCAATCCCGAGTCAGGCCACTGATCTTATCGGAGGTCGGACTCGGGATGGGCATGTTCGAAACCCTAGTGGTATATGGGCATGTTAAACTAGTTATCATCATCATTAAAAAGATTTTCTTTTCTTTTTTCTTATCCCCTTAACGTATTAGCAGCTAGTCCATGTTACACCTTTTTTTAAACTTTGATTTTAGATAAAAATCGTCACCGAGGCGGTTGAGAAAGATGAAAAAGGAGACTTTAAGAAGGCTGTCAAGCTGTACTGTAGCGCTCTTGAGTATTTCATGTCTGCCATACAATGTAAGATTTGCAGGTTACGATATCGATATTATTATTCAGTTTAATTATGTGTCTGCCATACATTGTAAGATTTCCAGGTTACAATATTGATATTATTATTATTCAGTTTAATTATGTGTCTGCCATACAATGTAAGATTTCCAGGTTACAATATTGATATTATTATTCAGTTTAATTATGTGTCTGCCATACAATGTAAGATTTCCAGGTTACGATATGGATATTATTATTCAGTTTAATTATGTGTCTGCCATACAATGTAAGATTTCCAGGTTATGATATGGATATTATTATTCAGTTTAATTATGTGTCTGCCATACACTGTAAGATTTCCAGGTTACGATATCGATATTATTATTCAGTTTAATTATGTGTCAGCCATACACTGTAAGATTTCCAGGTTACGATATCGATATTATTATTCAGTTTAAAGCCGCACGCCCTAGTTCCATCCAGCAAAAATAAATTATAATTTGGTTAGTCTACAAACCTGTAACACACTTAGATCACATTTTTATCAAATGGAGTGAAAAAGCAGGTTTTATATCGATAAATACCATGGGAATCCCCATGTCCCAATTGCTTGAAATAATTTTGAAAGTTAGTATTCTGATGTCACCGGTAGATGTCGCTCGAAGCACAACAATGCCTACGTCACAACAAATTTCACAGAGTGCGCACAGACTTGGGGTGCGTTCCTTTCACCTCTCCTGGACATGTTCCAATTGTTCTGTCCTGGTTGTATCCCCTCTCCAGATATCGTAAGACTTAGCAAAATTATTGGTTTTAAGGGTTTGTAACGTTTTGTATTGAGACACTTACTTGTCTGAACTTTATTGTTACTGAAAATGTTCACGAACTGTGAAGAAAAATCTCACAAATGAACAACAAGCAAACGACAACAAATCGGATGTTGAGTGCGCGAACCGTGCACGAGAAAACAAACCGAACCAAAATGATAACGATCACGTGGTATACCAACGTCTGTGACGTTTACACAGGAAGATTCCCTCTAAAAATAGATTGGACCTCGCTTACTTAACGTTTTTTTCTCGAGTGCGCGCGGCTTTTTAAGAAATACAAAAAATGCATTTCGTGGTTTTACAAACATCAGGATTACCAGGATTACCAAAAAGCACTTCAGGTGAATGGAAATGTGTATTCTAAATAATAAAATGTAAGTAAAGTGCAATTTTATTTGTGAAAAAATGGGTTTAATAGCGAAAAACAACGCCGTAATGGTTAACAACTAGCCGTAACTAGGGCGTGTCCCTTTAATTATGTGTCTGCCATACACTGTAAGATATCCAGTTTACGATATCGATATTATTATTCAGTTTAATTATGTGTCTGCCATACACTGAGTTTACGATATCGATATTATTATTCAGTTTAATTATGTGTCTGCCATACACTGTAAGATTTCCAGTTTACAATATTGATATTATTAGTCCCCTACCGGTTCAACTGGAGGGGACTATAGGTTTCATCTCCGTCCTTCTGTCTGTCCGTCCATGTGTCTCACATAGTTTTCCAAATGGTTTTTTCCTCAATGCCTTAAGATATTCAGTTTAAATTTTGTGTATAGCTTTATCATTTTCTGTTACAAATCAAGTTTGACTTTTATGGCAATTTATCCATTTTTTACAGTTACGTCCATTAAATTTAAGAGATATGAAAGTGTGTTTTTAAGATTTATGTTTTTTGGCGATGCCCAAAGATATTGAGATGAAATTTAGCTTAATCTTGTACTGTTATAAATCAAATTTAAATTTCATGATTTATCCATTTTTCACAGAGTTATGGCCCTTGAATGTATGAGGCCCAGTAGGGGACATGTATTGCTTTTGCAGTACTCTCAGAATGCTTCTTATTATTCAGTTTCATTATGTGTCTGCCATATATTTCTAGAGTTTACAATATCTAGATTATTATCAATATTATTCCTTTTAAACTAAAGTCTAAACCAAATTGTTAACAACTACGATAAATTACTCTCCTACCTTAAATTACCATTATATTTCCTTCAAATTTTGTCCTGACACAAGTTGTGAAAAAACCATTACAGTGACACAGATTCCACATACGAGACTGTAACGATGTTGCCAGTATCGACTTCACTGAGATAGCATAGGGCAAAATACGTGCAGTTTTCTGCCGTCTGCCATTTTGTTTTTTCATGGAATACTCTTCAAGAGGGATGAAAGCATCCAAAGTATGTTACATAATTAATATAAAATCAATGATCTTTAGTGGTATCTTAAAACAAACAAAAAATACTAATAAAAAAAATTAATATGACGTCATCACATTTGCTTTTATATCATAACATGTTAAGATGTTACATTAAATCATATTCTTTCACCCCTTTTGGAAAATATTCCATAAAAAGTCAAAATGGCAGCTGGCATAAAATTACATGCTTTTTGCCCTATGCAATCTCAGCGAAGTCAATATAGGTGACATGGTTATCATCTAGTATGTGGAATCTGTGTCAATGTAATGTTTTTTTTCAAGATTCCTGTCTGGACAAAATGTGGGTAAAATCGAACGAAAAATAAAGGTAGGAGAGCAATATATCATAGTTGTTAACAATTTGGTTCGGACTTTAAATCATCTTTTTATTGCACACTGGTATCAATGTTTTATTACTGTAAATCATCTATTTATTTCATCATGATATTAATTCATGTGTTTATTGTGCTGTATGCGGAATTTTAAAAAAAAAAACCACACACACTATTATATTTTCATTTTTAATACTCATATAATTTTTTTATTTGCTCATTTTAGATGAAACTAATCCAAGGAAGAAAGACGCTTTAAGGAGGAAGGTAAGAATAATTATAATTATGGACTTAGCCCAGTGGTAAAGTGCTCATCTGATGCATGGTCGGTCTAGGATCGATCCCAATTTGTGGGCCCATTGGGCTATTTCCCGATCCATCCAGTGCACCTTGACTGGTATATCAAAGGCTGTGGTGTGTGCTCTCCTGTCTGCAGAATGGTGCATATAAAAGATCCCTTGTTACTAATGGAAAAATGTACAGATAACATGTTTTGTCTCTGAAAGTATATGTTAAAATTACCAAGTGTTTGACAGCCAATAGCTAATGATTAATAACTCAATGTGCTCTAGTGGTGTCAACCATCTATCCGGGACGGGATCAGTCTGGGATCAATCCTTGTCGGTGGGCCCATTGGGCTATTTCTCGTCACAGCCAGCGCACCATGACTGGTATATCAAAGGCCATGGTATGTGTTATCCTGTCTGAGATGGTGCATATAAAAGATCCCTTGCTACTAATGAAAAAATGTAGCGGGTTTCCTCTCTATGACTGTCAAAATGACCACATGTTTGACATCCAATAGCCGATGATTAATAAATCAATGTGCTTTAGTGGTGTCGTTAAACAAAACAAACTTTTCATCTATCCATCCATCCATCCATCCATCCATCAATTTAAATTGACTATATGAAAGGAAGGAAATGTTTTATTTAACGACGCACTCTACACATTTTATTTACGGTTATATAGTGTCAGACATATGGTTAAGAACCACCCAGATATAGAGAGGAAACCCGCTGTCACCACTTCATGGGCTACTCTTTTTCAATTAGCAGCAAGGGATCTTTTATATGCACCATCCCACAGACAGGATAACACATACCACGGCCTTTGATATACCAGTCGTGGTGCACTGGCTGGAGCGAGAAATGGCCCAATGAGCCCACCGACGGGGATCGATCCCAGACCGACTGCGCATCAAGTGAACGCTTTACCACTGGGCTACGTCCCGCCCTTGACTATATGGTGCAAGTATAAGTCTCATCAGTGAGTCAGTGATTGCTCTTCTTAGCAGTATTGTTTTTCCATTTTTTTATATTTACCACCTTCAGTACTAACACAGTTAGTGGAAAAATACAAACTGTTTTATGACATTTCAATAAAATAGGATGGATTTGTTTGTATATACTGTGAAACCTGTCTAAACCGGATCACGCCGGGAACCCAATGTTTATTTGATTTAGACAGAGTCCAGTGTGTAGAAAGTCGCATTTTAGAATTTACAAACTTTTTAATTCTGACTGGATAATACCACTGGATATTATCCTTTGATAATTATGTCAAAAATGGAAAATAGATCACACTAAGGACAGTAGAAACTGATATACATTTATTTTTGTTTTAAAAAACAAACTTATTAAATGTATAAGAGCTAAGTATTTTAATACGAAATTATTTTGCTATGCCATATCATTTCAGCCAGTGCACCATGACTAGTTTATTAAAGGCTGTGGTATGTGCTATCCTGTCTGTGAGATGGTGCATATAAATATTCCTTGCGAGTTTCCTCTCTTAAGACTCATAGCCGATAATTAATAAATCAATATGCTCTGGTCGTGTCATTAAAAAAAAAAACCTTTTAACAAACCTTTTCCTGCTATGCCATATGATTTCATATGTTTTGTGACTGTTACACATTGATATGTTCCTCCAAAATGAAAGGCATTCTACTGTTTAGGTGCAGGAGTACATGGATCGAGCTGAATTTCTCAGGACGCAGATGAAACCGTGTAAACCATCAGATTCGGTCAGCAGGTCCCTGTCCATGAACTCATATGAAGAGCTAGGTTTGTATATTCCATGTGTTCACATTGCCATTCAGTTTTATCTTGTAACCTTTGAATGAAACCATCGGATTCGGTCTACAGGTCCCTGTCCATACACTCATATGAAGAGCTAGTTTTGTATATTCCATGTGTTCCCTTTGCTATTCGGTTTTATCTTGCAACCTTTGCATGAAACCATCGGATTCGGTCTATAGGTCCCTGTCCATACACTCATATGAAGAGCTAGTTTTGTATATTCCATGTGTTCCCTTTGCTATTCGGTTTTATCTTGCAACCTTTGCATAAACCATTGGATTCGGTCTATAGGTCCCTGTCCATACACTCATATGCTAGTTTTGTATATTCCTTTTCCCTTTGCTATGATCTTGCAACCTTTGCATGAAACCATCGGATTCGGTCTATAGGTCCCTGTCCATACACTCATATGAAGAGCTAGTTTTGTATATTCCATGTGTTCCCTTTGCTATTCGGTTTTATCTTGCAACCTTTGCATGAAACCATCGGATTCGGTCTATAGGTCCCTGTCCATACACTCATATGAAGAGCTAGTTTTGTATATTCCATGTGTTCCCTTTGCTATTCGGTTTTATCTTGCAACCTTTGCATGAAACCATCGGATTCGGTCTATAGGTCCCTGTCCATACACTCATATGAAGAGCTAGTTTTGTATATTCCATGTGTTCCCTTTGCTATTCGGTTTTATCTTGCAACCTTTGCATGAAACCATCGGATTCGGTCTATAGGTCCCTGTCCATACACTCATATGAAGAGCTAGTTTTGTATATTCCATGTGTTCCCTTTGCTATTCGGTTTTATCTTGCAACCTTTGCATGAAACCATCGGATTCGGTCTATAGGTCCCTGTCCATACACTCATATGAAGAGCTAGTTTTGTATATTCCATGTGTTCCCTTTGCTATTCGGTTTTATCTTGCAACCTTTGCATGAAACCATCGGATTCGGTCTATAGGTCCCTGTCCATACACTCATATGAAGAGCTAGTTTTGTATATTCCATGTGTTCCCTTTGCTATTCGGTTTTATCTTGCAACCTTTGCATGAAACCATCGGATTCGGTCTATAGGTCCCTGTCTGTGAACCTGTACGAGGAGCTAGGCTCTGAATCCCATATGTCCACATTACCATACCATTTGACTTTTTATTGTATAAAAGGGGGCTTGACATAGACCATTAGTAAAGTGCTAGTCTGATACACGGTCGATTTAGGATCAATCTCCGTCGGTGCGCCCATTGGGCTATTTCTCGTTCCAGCCAGTGCTTCATTACTGGTATAACAAAGGCTGTGATATGTATTATCCTGTCTCTGGGATAATGTATCTATAAGATACCTTGCGGCTACATCATCGAAAAGATTATCCCATGAAATGGTGGCAGCAGGTTTCCTCTCTAATAATTTCTGTGGTCCTTTACCACATGTCCAACGTCATATAATCATAATTACAATGTGTTGAGTGTGTCGTTAAGTGAAACATTGTTTTCTCTTTTTTTGTATGATAAATCCCATTTTCACTCTAATTTTACATTTTTATTTAGTAATATGGCTATAATAAATGATGTTGCAGTGAAATAATTATATATTTTTAGTGGATTTATGCCAGGACCGAGATGAACTTTTAGCAGCACTGAAGTTGATAAAGGCTGCAGAAATTGAGGTAATTCGGGTGTTTGGCTATTTCTTTATCATTTATAACTTTTATGTTCTGTTTTTGTACTGTATATCCTATGTACTGCTTGTTAAAACGAAACAAAATTTCAATATCTTCATCACACACATAGGCGAATTGCCCGAATTAAACGAAAATGTCCGAATCTGGATAACAATATTTATTCATATTAGCATTACTTCCAAACAGCTATATACGGTTGGAAACAATCACTATGCATTTTAACATGGATTACAACTAATTTTGAGGGTAGAATAATGGAATACATGGTAAAAAGGTCTCAAGTTAGCACATTTCCCCTGAATATTTGTGTCATTCTTGCCCAAATTTGAGGTTTTGCTCCAGTTTCCCCCCCCCCCCCCCCCCCTCCCTGTCTCGTACACTTATGATCACACAAATATATTGTTTGCTTTTTGTATCTAAACTTTACTATTGACTGATTATTTAATTTAACATTTTCTTATTCTTTTTCTTATTCTTTTTAATGGTGTTATTGTTGTTATTATGGTACTGTTATTCAATGGTGTTAATATTGTTGTTATTATCATGGTACTGTTATTTAATGGTGTTAATATTGTTATTATTACGGTACTGTTATTTAATGGTGTTAATGTTTTTGATGTTATTGTACTATTATTTAATAGTGTCAATATTGTTATTATTACAGTACTATTATTTAATGGTGTTAATATTGTTGTTATTATTACAGTACTGTATTTAATGGTGTTAATATTGTTGTTATTATTATGGTACTGTTATTCAGTGATGTTAATATTGTTATTATTACGGTACTGTTATTCATTGGTGCTAATACTGTTGTTATTATTACGGTACTGTTATTTAATGGTGTTAATATTGTTGTTGTTAATACAGTACTGTTATTTAATGGTGTTAATATAGTTGTTATTATGGTACTGTTTTTTATTGTGTTAATATTGTTATTACTGTACTGTTATTTAATGGTGTTAATATTTTTGTTATTATTGTACTGTTATTTAATAGTGTCAATATTGTTATTATTATGGTACTGTATTTAATGGTTTAATATTGTTGTTATTATTACGGTACTGTTATTCAATGGTGTTAATATTGTTGTTATTATTATGGTACTGTTATTTAATGGTGTTAATATTGTTGTTATTACAGTACTGTTATTTAATGGTGTTAATATTGTTATTACGGTACTGTTTTTTATTGTGTTAATATTGTTATTATTACTGTACTTTTATTTA